>NC_069507.1:159200147-159500147 GCF_027579735.1 Bombina bombina | reverse complement strand
TAATGTTTGTCTTGTGGTAGTCTTTTTTTAAACAATCCTAATAAAAGTTATATTTTAACTCTTACGGCATAGACCATCCCCCCCTGGAAACTACATGTTCTAAATTCATAGCCACATTTTTTCAGATGTGAGTGCTAATACGTGTACACTTTTCAATCTTAGTATTGAATCAACCTTCTTTTCTATCATTTATAAACGTCTGAGATTTAACAATAGAGAGGGATTCCGAAATTAGAATATAATCTATTCGTGAAAACGTTTTAAAGGACTTGGATTCACACGTGAATTTAATTTTATCTGGATTCTTAGCCCTCCAAATATCAATTAATTTCAGGTGGGTACACAGCTTTTTAAAATATTTAGCCTGTCTATTATATCGGGCTTGATGATCTACATTCATTCTTTCTAGGTCCGGATATAAACACATATTAAAATCTCCAGCTACAATGAGGTTATATTTAATATATGGGAATAATTTGACCTTCATCTTATCCCAGAAAGAGGGAGAGAATCCATTAGGGCCATATATATTACATAAAATTAATTTTGTATTTTTCATTTGGACTTGTACAATAATATATCTAGCCTCCACATCTATCTCAATGCATGAAACACTGTACGTCAGGTCTTTATTAAATAAAATCGCCACTCCACTTTTTCTGCCTATACAGGAAGCTCCTATAACTTCTCCCACCCATTTTGATTTCAATTTAACTATTTCCTTGTCTTTTAAGTGGGTTTCTTGGAGAAAGACAATATTTGGTGATGATTTACCTAGCGTTTTTATAATCAATTTACGTTTGGCCGGGGAAGAAATACCCCCCACATTCCAGGACAATATCTTAAAATCTTTACAAAACTCTGTCATAACCCCCAATTAGAATCCTAATTTACCTAGTAGAAGGGGGGGGGGGGGGAAAGGGAGAAAAAAAAAAAAAAAAGAAAAAAAAAAAGTAGAGACATACAATAAAATCCATATAACCTTACAAATCATATTACCCTAGTTTTATTACAATTGAGATCTCTCTCTAGTTCTGTAGGGAATCAAGATTAGCTATAAACTCTTTAGCTTCCGTTATAGAGTTTAGGTTTTTCTTTGTACCATCCTTTTCTACAATAATTCTAGCCGGATAAACCATATGTGCTTTTACACCTCTGTCTATCAATTGAGAACAGTAGGGGGCCATGTTTCTCCTCTTTGAGGAAGTCTCATTCGAAAAATCTTGAAATATAAAGACTCTTTTATTAGCAATAGTGAATATATCAGTTTTCCTATATAACTTAAGCAGCTCGACTTTGTCTTGAAACCTCAAAACCTTGAATATGCAGACTCTAATTCTTGGAGAACCGTCTTCGTTATATTTCCTTGGACCTACCCTATGTGCTCTTTCTATCTGTAAAGGTAATTTAGAGGGGGGAAATCCCAGTAGCTGGGGTAAAGTATTAGAGGCAAAATTCAGCATATTTTCGAACTCTGCTGTCTCAGGGAGACCTACTATTCTTAAATTATTCCGCCTGGAGCGATCCTCAATATCCTCCAGGCGGGCTTGTAAATTTTTTATCTTTGTTTCTTGTTTAGCTAAAATACTGTCGTGATTATTTACCAAGTCTTCCACATCTGAAATTCTATTCTCCGCTTCTGTAAGCCTTGCAGAGAATTGCTTTACTTCAGTAGTAAGCATATCTAGATTTATCGAGATATTAGAAAGGTCTTTTTTAATTGCCTCAAATTGAGGTGTAAAGAGCAGATTTATTTGGGCAATCAATATTTGTGGATCATTTAAAGGTTCATTAGTAGTCTCGAGGCTAGCCTCTGGCATTTTATTACCTTTCTTTTCTCTTGTTTTGGTAGGCATTTTTGGAGAACTTTGTCTGCCTTGTGCAATAAACCTTTCCATTGAAAGGTGTAAGGTGATAACAAATAATTGAGTGATAGTGAGGTGATTATTAGATTACTGGGCAATAGTGGATGGCCTTGAATATACGTGACTAAGTGTGTATTGAGTGAATCTTCCTGAATGATTAAATAAGTGAAAAAAAAAAAAAAAAAAAAAAAAAGTGACCAGTGAAGTGAGTGTGGAAAAGGGGAAAAAGAGAGAAAAATGACGTGTGGGTGTGTGTAATAAATGCAGACCAAATGAATTTCCTTACACAAGAAGAAAATCAATGCTTACAACCTTTAAATGTCAGCGACTAAGCCTGAGACTCAGAATTTTCCAAATTCAAAGTTGCTATTCTTCCCTCTTCTTTAGAATAAACTTTAAAACCATTACAAAGACTATCTTGTGTTATTTTCTTTCACACAGATTCAACTAAAGTTAATATTATTTGTCAGAGCAGATTCAAATCTTATTATACAATGGCTAATGTTATTTGTTGATACAAATTCAACTCTTATGATGCAAAGGCTAATTTATTAACCCAGATTCAACTCTTATTATGCAAGGGCTAGTGTTATTTATTCACACCTATTCCACTCTTATTAAACAAAAGCTAGTATTATTTATCAATGCAGCGTCAAGACTTATTATGCAAGAGCTAATGTTATTTTTTTTACAGATATTCAACTCTTATGATGTCAAAGCAACTGTTATTTGTTAACACAGATTCCACTCTTGTTAAACAGTGACTAGTATTATTTATCAATGCAGATTCAACTCTTATTAAGCAAAGGCTAGTGTTACTTGTTGACAAAAATTCAATTCTTATAATTCTTATAATACAAAGGCTAGACTTATTTGTTGACAAAAATTCAAATCTTATAATACAAGCCTAGAGTTATTCGTTAACACAGTTTTAGCTCTTATTATGCAGAGGCTGGTGTTGTTAGTGAACACAGATTCAACTCTTATTATGCAAAGGCTAGAGCTTTTTTCCCCAGCCGGCAGAAAACAACCCGCCCCACCATCAAAAAGCGAGAAAAAAAAGAAGAGAAAAAAAGAAAGAAAAAAAACAACAGCCAAAAAAAAAAGACAAAAACAATTTCTAGCAAAATTCAGATATCTACTCGGACAAATTAATCCACTTTAAATGTTCAACTGATATACATCACTGCTACCAGGCACCTTGCCTATATATTGCTTAATTTAGCGGAATTAAGTCCTCCTCTTTAGACATATATAATACCTGTGTCAAAGTCACTGTACCACATTTTTTTTTTTTTTTTTTTTTAGCGTTTATATCCCCGGGCAGTCATAAAAGGCAATAGTAGAATATCCCGTTTATAGAAAGGGAAAAAAATAAGTACAGTGTTAATACTTGCACTCCAGCAAAGCTCAGCAGGTTATCTTCAGCGGGCAGTCGTTTTCCCTTATTTCTCCAACAGGTTACCTTTTGCTCAGGCGTACCTCGGCATGACACTATGGGATCGATTTGGCATGGGACGACTCTATTATCACCTGTGCCTGGATGCTCCCACTACCAGCTATAGCACTGTTGTTTCTGAAACTGAGTATTTTCTGTCAGGTTAGATCATGAGGCTCGGATCCCTCCGGGCGTCAGCGGCTCCTTCCTTCCATGCAAACGACTCAGTATTAATGTGCTCACTGCCTCTAAGCGTCAACAGCTCTTTGCTTCCACGGACCAGCCTCACTGTTATCGATAGGCCCCGTCTTGCACCTTTAGCCAGGTGATGGATCTGGGGCGGGCACTTCACCCGTCTCAGGTCACCTGGCGCTCCGTCCACGACTCGCCCCACCTGGGGGATGTGTATTCAGTGAATACGTCCTCTATAGTTCTTGCAGCAAGTTTTCCACCAGGGGAACAACTGTTACTGGGTAGTCTTGAAAACAAAGATTTTTGGCAGGCAATGTTCGTTCTCACTGATTATTGCCCCCTCTCTCTGGCCATCTTTCTTCCGATCCTAGGCCAATTGTTACGATGCGGTATAGCCGCTGGCCATAAACGGCCGTGTGGGTTTCTCCAGCTCCGGTGCGAATGGAAGCACCCTGTATCGCCACTGTATTTGGAACCCGGACAAGCAGCAAACTTCTGCGGGCTATGCGGCTATGAGCTAAGGGGTAGTTTTTTCCCTCATGCGTTCACCTGAACGCCGACCTGGAGCGGGTGTATCAGAGCTCCACCCCTTCCGGAAACCAGAACCACAGGACTGCATATTAATTTTGAAATGTTCAACAGTAACCAGATGTCTAGTGTTTAGCTTTCCAGATAGTACATGGGGATAAATTATGGTGCGAATCTGTTTAGCATCAAAAAGTTCACAAAGCAAGCAAATTTAAGAATACCAAGGCCACAACGTGTATATAGCCTGCAATTACATAGCAATTTATAGTATTTGTTTCAGCTTTTCTCTGTTTATTTCCCTCTGCTATGCGGGTAACAGAAGGGAGCAGAGGAAATGTTGTTAGTCTGTAAGGATGTAACTTTTCGGAAGATCCGAGTATGTAGAAATGTACTATCCCTTTAAGAGATTAATGTCCTGCACCTTCTGTATTACTGTGTGTCCCTATGTACATTGGGCTTTTGTAAGGCATCTGTAGTGCTCCTGCACATCTCTCAGAGTGTTATAGTGCCATGCGTTAAGACAGATCCTCTCTCTACACCCTACTTCACCCCCCCCCCCCAGCTTAGTGGGTATATCTTTTAGCGTGCATAAGTGCTATTTCTCATCAGTAGTAGTAGTTGAGCAACTGCGTGTATAACAATATTGGTCAAAGTTCTGTCCCCCTGCAATCCATTGCAGATTAGCTCGTGTTGCTGTGCCCCTTTTGAGTATGTTTAGGGCTTCTAATGTGTTTGGTTTGCGGGCTCTTTAGCTATTGCTGTGTGTGTCCGCTACCGCGGCTTACCTCGTGGGACTTATGCGACCGGAATAAAACAGAGACCGTCACCTTCTGTATTCCAGTGTACTTGCGGATGATTCCACCTCTCTGTAGTTGTTTGCCCCTTACTTCTATTTTACAGTCCGGGTCCGGGTTCTGTATATTTCTCCGTTACAGGGTTTGTGTCCCTGCTGTGGTTCTTTTCCGGTCTGTGCGCCCCAGCTTTTCGGCGCGAAAATCCGCCTCAGCCAGTGAAAGTAAATTATATCTTTGTGCCGGTTGAAAGAAAGCTCATTTCCTTAGTTTCTGAGTCACCTCATCTCTTTATGTGCTGAATAGTTATTTTTATAGCGGTTCCTCTTATTTTTTCGCCGACTTTTGTATGTTGCAGCAGAGAGCTTAGAGACTATGCTGCCATCTCCAAGCTCAGTCAGGCTCCGCCCCTCTGCAATAAATATTTAAGTATACGCAGGTTGTGATGCAGTGGGGAGGTGGAGTTTTAATGGTAAATAAGACAATAAGGTTGAATATGTAATATACATGATAAATGGTCAGCCCTTATGGGGACAGTACACTGTAAAATTGTTTTTATATTAATGTATTTTCAATTACTTGTTATGCAAGCTGCATAGTATAAAATATAGGAGAAATTGCATTTGCAAGTTTATTTGTATATATATATGAAGTAGCTGGTTTTATGCTTTCAAAACACAGTTGATTGCAATGGGTTGAATTGTAGATAATAAGAATATCTCATTGTGTTATATTTGTCTGTAAAATCGGAGCTCAATGCTTAGACAGAGCAATGGAAAATTGTCATTTTATTACTTAAAGGACCAGTTCACTCATGGGAAAGGGGGTTCATGAGTAGCAATAACACTGGATTAACAAGAAAAGAAGATAATACATAAAATGTAGTAGTTTGTAAAATATATTTTCTTTCATGTAATTAGCAAGAGTCCATGAGCTAGTGACGTATGGGATATACATTCCTACCAGGAGGGGCAAAGTTTCCCAAACCTCAAAATGCCTATAAATACACCCCTCACCACACCCACAAATCAGTTTTACAAACTTTGCCTCCTATGGAGGTGGTGAAGTAAGTTTGTGCTAGATTCTACGTTGATATGCGCTCCGCAGCAGGTTGGAGCCCGGTTTTCCTCTCAGCGTGCAGTGAATGTCAGAGGGATGTGAGGAGAGTATTTCCTATTTGAATGCAGTGATCTCCTTCTACGGGGTCTATTTCATAGGTTCTCTGTTATCGGTCGTAGAGATTTATCTCTTACCTCCCTTTTCAGATCGACGATATACTCTTATATATACCATTTCCTCTACTGATTCTCGTTTCAGTACTGGTTTGGCTTTCTACTACATGTAGATGAGTGTCCTGGGGTAAGTAAGTCTTATTTTCTGTGACACTCTAAGCTATGGTTGGGCACTTTTTATATAAAGTTCTAAATATATGTATTCAAACATTTATTTGCCTTGACTCAGGATGTTCAACATTCCTTATTTCAGACAGTCAGTTTCATATTTGGGATAATGCATATGAATAATTCATTTTTTTCTTACCTTAAAAATTTAACTTTCCCTGTGGGCTATTAGGCTCGCGGGGGCTGAAAATGCTTCATTTTATTGCGTCATTCTTGGCGCTGACTTTTTTGGCGCAAAAATTATTTTTTGTTTCCGGCGTCATACGTGTCGCCGGAAGTTGCGTCATTTTTTACGTTCTTTTGCGCCAAAAGTGTCGGCGTTCCGGATGTGGCGTCATTTTTGGCGCCAAAAGCATTTAGGCGCCAAATAATGTGGGCGTCTTTTTTTGGCGCGAAAAAATATGGGCGTCACTTTTGTCTCCACATTATTTAAGTCTCATTGATTTTTTGCTTCTGGTTGCTAGAAGCTTATTCACTGGCATTTTTTTCCCATTCCTGAAACTGTCATTTAAGGAATTTGATCAATTTTGCTTTATATGTTGTTTTTTCTATTACATATTGCAAGATGTCCCACGTTGAAGCTGAGTCAGAAGATACTTCTGGAATATCCCTGCCTGGGGCTGGAGCTACCAAAGCTAAGTGTATCTACTGTAAACTTATGGTATCTGTTCCTCCAGCTGTTGTTTGTACTGTTTTGTCATGACAAACTGTTTATGCAGATAATATTTCCTTTAAGTACTGTTACATTACCTGTTGCTGTTCTGTCAACATCTAATACTCAGAGTGTTCCTGATAACATAAGAGATTTTGTTTTTAAATCCATTAAGAAGGCTATGTCTGTTATTCCTCCTTCTAGTAAATGTAAAAAGAATTTTAAAACTTCTCATTTTTCAGATGAATTTTTAAATGAACATCATCATTCTGATTCTGATAATGGTTCTTCTGGTTCAGAGGATTCTGTCTCAGAGATTGATGCTGATAAATCTTCATATTTATTTAAAATGAAATTTATTCGTTCTTTACTTAAAGAAGTCCTAATTGCATTAGAAATTGAGGATTCTGGTCCTCTTGATACTAAATCTAAACGTTTAGATAAGGTTTTTAAATCTCCTGTAGTTATTCCAGAAGTTTTTCCTGTCCCTAGTGCTATTTCTGAAGTAATTTCCAGGGAATGGAATAATTTGGGTAATTCATTTACTCCTTCTAAACGTTTTAAGCAATTATATCCTGTGCCATCTGACAGATTAGAGTTTTGGGACAAAATCCCTAAAATTGATGGGGCTGTCTCTACTCTTGTTAAGCGTACTATTCCTACGGTAGATGGTACTTCCTTAAGGATCCTTTAGATAGGAAAATTGAATCCTTTCTAAGAAAAGCTTACTTGTGTTCAGGTAATCTTCTTAGACCTGCTATATCTTTAGCGGATGTTGCTGCAGCTTCATCTTTTGGTTAGAAGCTTTAGCGCAACAAGTAACAGATCATAATTCTCATAGCATTTTTATTCTTCAACATGCTAATAATTTTATTTGTAATGCCATCTTTGATATCATTAGAGTTGATGTCAGATATATGTCTCTAGCTATTTTAGCAAGAAGAGCTTTATGGCTTAAGACTTGGAATGCTGTTATGTCTTCTAAGTCTACTCTGCTTTCCCTTTTTTTCCAGGGTAATGATCGTTTTCATTCCTTTTGTCACAACAAGGAACAAAAACCTGATCCTTCATCCTCAGGAGCAGTATCAGTTTGGAAACCATCTCCAGTCTGGAATAAATCTAAGCCTTTTAGAAAATCAAAGCCAGCTCCTAAGTCCACATGAAGGTGCGGCCCTCATTCCAGCTCAGCTGGTAGGGGGCAGATTACGTTTTTTCTAAGAAAATTTGGATCAATTCCGTTCACAATCTTTGGATTCAGAACATTGTTTCAGAAGGGTACAGAATTGGCTTCAAGATAAGGCCTCCTGCAAAGAGATTTTTTCTTTCTCGTGTCCCAGTAAACCCAGCGAAGGCTCAAGCATTTCTGAAATGTGTTTCAGATCTAGAGTTGACTGGAGTAATTTTGCCAGTTCCAGTTCTGGAACAGGGACTGGGGTTTTATTCAAATCTCTTCATTGTACCAAAGAAGGAAAATTCCTTCAGACCAGTTCTGGATCTAAAAATATTGAATCGTTATGTAAGGATACCAACATTCAAAATGGTAACTGTAAGGACTATCCTGCCTTTTGTTCAACAAGGGCATTATATGTCTACTATAGATTTACAGGATGCATATCTGCATATTCCGATTCATCCAGATCACTATCAGTTTCTGAGATTCTCTTTCCTAGATAAGCATTACCAGTTTGTGGCTCTGCCGTTTGGCCTAGCAACAGCTCCAAGAATTTTTTACGAAGGTTCTCGGTGCCCTTCTGTCTGTAATCAGAGAACAGGGTATTGTGGTATTCCTTATTTGGACGATATCTTGGTACTTGCTCAGTCTTCATATTTAGCAGAATCTCATTCGAATCGACTTGGGTTGTTTCTTCAACATCATGGTTGGAGGATCAATTTACCAAAAAGTTCATTGATTCCTCAGACTTAGGTAACCTTTTTAGGTTTTCAGATAGATTCAGTATCCATGACTCTATCTTTGATAGACATGAGACATCTAAAGTTGATATCAGCTTGTCGAAACCTTCAGTCACAATCTTTCCCTTCGGTAGCCTTATGCATGGAAATTCTAGGTCTTATGACTGCGGCATCGGACGCGATCCGCTTTGCTCGTTTTCACATGCGGCCTCTTCAGCTCTGCTTGCTGAACCAGTGGTGCAGGGATTACACAAAGATATCTCAATTAATATCTTTAAAACCGATTGTACGACACTCTCTGACGTGGTGGACAGATCACCATCGTTTAGTTCAGGGGGCTTCTTTTGTTCTTCCGACCTGGACTGTAATTTCAACAGATGCAAGTCTTACAGGTTGGGGAGCTGTGTGGGGGTCTCTGACAGCACAAGGGGTTTGGGAATCTCAGGAGGTGAGATTACCGATCAATATTTTGGAACTCCGTGCAATTTTCAGAGTTCTTCAGTCTTGGCCTCTTCTGAAGAGAGAATCGTTCATTTGTTTTCAGACAGACAATGTCACAACTGTGGCATACATCAATCATCAAGGAGGGACTCACAGTCCTCTGGCTATGAAGGAAGTATCTCAAATTCTGGTTTGGGCGGAATCCAGCTCCTGTCTAATCTCTGTGGTTCATATTCCAGGAATAGACAATTGGGAAGCGGATTATCTCAGTCGCCAAACGTTGCATCCGGGCGAATGGTCTCTTCACCCAGAGGTATTTCTTCAGATTGTTCAAATGTGGGAACTTCCAGAAATAGATCTGATGGCTTCTCATCTAAACAAGAAACTTCCCAGGTATCTGTCCAGATCCCGGGATCCTCAGGCGGAGGCAGTGGATGCATTATCACTTCCTTGGAAGTATCATCCTGCCTATATCTTTCCGCCTCTAGTTCTTCTTCCAAGAGTAATCTCCAAGATTCTGAAGGAATGCTCGTTTGTTCTGCTGGTAGCTCCAGCATGGCCTCACAGGTTTTGGTATGCGGATCCTGTCCGGATGGCCTCTTGCCAACCGTGGACTCTTCCGTTAAGACCAGACCTTCTGTCGCAAGGTCCTTTTTTCCATCAGGATCTCAAATCCTTAAATTTAAATGTATGGAGATTGAACGCTTGATTCTTGGTCAAAGAGGTTTCTCTGACTCTGTGATTAATACTATGTTACAGGCTCGTAAATCTGTATCTAGAGAGATATATTATAGAGTCTGGAAGACTTATATTTCTTGGTGTCTTTCTCATCATTTTTCCTGGCATTCTTTTAGAATTCCGAGAATTTTACAGTTTCTTCAGGATGGTTTAGAAAAAAGGTTTGTCCGCAAGTTCCTTGAAAGGTCAAATCTCTGCTCTTTCTGTTCTTTTTCACAGAAAGATTGCTAATCTTCCTGATATTCATTGTTTTGTACAAGCCTTGGTTCGTATTAAACCTGTCATTAAGTCAATGTCTCCTCCTTGGAGTTTGAATTTGGTTCTGGGGGCTCTTCAAGCTCCTCCGTTTGAACCTATGCATTCATTGGACATTAAATTACTTTCTTGGAAAGTTTTGTTCCTTTCGGCCATCTCTTCTGCCAGAAGAGTCTCTGAATTGTCTGCTCTTTCTTGTGAGTCTCCTTTTCTGATTTTTCATCAGGATAAGGCAGTGTTGCGAACTTCTTTTGAATTTTTACCTAAGGTTGTGAATTCCAACAACATTAGTAGAGAAATTGTAGTTCCTTCATTATGCCCTAATCCTAAGAATTCTAAGGAGAAATCATTGCATTCTTTGGATGTTGTTAGAGCTTTGAAATATTATGTTGAAGCTACTAAGACTTTCCGAAAGACTTCTAGTCTATTTGTCATCTTTTCCGGTTCTAGAAAAGGCCAGAAAGCTTCTGCCATTTCTTTGGCATCTTGGTTGAAATCTTTAATTCATCATGCCTATGTTGAGTCAGGTATAACTCCGCCTCAGAGGATTACAGCTCATTCTACTAGGTCAGTTTCTGCTTCCTGGGCGTTTAGGAATGAAGCTTCGGTTGATCAAATTTGCAAAGCAGCAACTTGGTCTTCTTTGCATACTTTTACTAAATTCTACCATTTTGATGTGTTTTCTTCTTCTGAAGCAGTTTTTGGTAGAAAAGTACTTCAGGCAGCTGTTTCAGTTTGAATCTTCTGCTTATGTTTTCATTTAAACTTTATTTTGGGTGTGGATTATTTTCGGCAGGAATTGGCTGTCTTTATTTTATCCCTCCCTCTCTAGTGACTCTTGCGTGGAAAGATCCACATCTTGGGTAGTCATTATCCCATACGTCACTAGCTCATGGACTCTTGCTAATTACATGAAAGAAAACATAATTTATGTAAGAACTTACCTGATAAATTCATTTCTTTCATATTAGCAAGAGTCCATGAGGCCCACCCTTTTTTGTGGTGGTTATGATTTTTTTGTATAAAGCACAATTATTCCAATTCCTTATTTTTTATGCTTTCGCACTTTTTTCTTATCACCCCACTTCTTGGCTATTCGTTAAACTGATTTGTGGGTGTGGTGAGGGGTGTATTTATAGGCATTTTGAGGTTTGGGAAACTTTGCCCCTCCTGGTAGGAATGTATATCCCATACGTCACTAGCTCATGGACTCTTGCTAATATGAAAGAAATGAATTTATCAGGTAAGTTCTTACATAAATTATGTTATTTTTTTTTACATTTTTTATCTTCTTCTTTGCAGTTCAGCTAAATGTCCCTGGAATGCCCTGATAAAAGGGCAGTGCTGCAATGCTCTATTACCCCGCCCCATGGCCAATCAAAGTGCTTTAGTAAATGATATGCTAAAGACAAAGGCACACACAATCTGCAGCTAACAAAATAAATTTAAATATCACTCCCCACACTTTACATTTAAAGGGACACTCAGGTTTTATAAAATTTTCATGATTCAGATACAGCATGTAATTTTAAACAACTTTCCAATTTACTTCCATTAAAAATAATGTGCACAGTCTTTTATATTTACATTTTTTTTTGAGTCACCAGCTCCTACTGAGCATGTGCAAGAACTCAGACTATACGTATATGCATTTGTGATTGGCTGATTGCTATCACATAGTACAGGGGGAGTGGAAATATACATAACTTAGAAATGTGTTAGAAAAGAATCTACTACTCATTTGAAATTGAGACTAAATGCTATTGTATTGTCTTGTTATCTTGCATTTGTTGATTATGCAAATCTGCTGTGTTTACTGGTCCTGTCTCTGGGAGCATAATAATTGCATAAGACCTGGATGATTTTCTATATTTTTACTTTAGTTTGTTTTACAATAGTTTGCTTACATAATCACCTTGTGCAGACCTTTCCTTGTATATATATATATATATATATATATATATATATATATATATATATATATATATATACAGTATAATATAAAATCTGTGAGACTAGCAGTGGGAAAAAAAAAAAGAGTTACATTTGCTTTCCAGCTGATTGAGGCTTCATGTCGATGTGGATTTGACTTCTGAGTTGAATACATACAGTTCTGTGTAAAAGTCTGTTCTAATACAGGAGTGGAATTGCATGTTGCAAACATTTTTTTTTGTTTGTTTTTTTTAAGTTGCAAACTGAGAGATATCACTGACCTGAATGTATTCAAGCTCTAAAAAAAACTGCTCACTGCTCAACACGGAGTCAGGGGGTGGAGCAAGTGCTATGCACAAAAGGCAGGGAAAGAAAAAAAAAATATTTAAAGGGGTATAGGCAAACTGATATAAAATCTGAGATTTCAAAAAATATTTACAGAGAAAGAAAATGAAGTTTATTGTATGCTCAGCACTAGTATATTTAACTATGTCAGCAGTTTCAATGAAAAATTATTTTTAATTTGGGTAAACTGTCCCTTTAACTATCCTGCACCCCACTGTGAGTGTGGTTTCTTATTACTGGCTTGTTTACTTAGGCTGATTGATAGATGAGACTCCAGTATAAAACTTTTACTATAGGTGGGTATACCACAGACTAAATCAGCTATTTCAAATGCCAAAATAGAGGAAAGGAGCTTGTACAGGGACATTCTTTACACATTTATGTGCCACACGCAGTACACCTCTTACTCAGTCAGACAAATACACAACATTTTTTTAAAAAACAACGTCTCACTAGGTATGAGACATTGCTTCTTGTACCTTCTAATATCACTATCATCCACTGTACCTCTCTCAACCCAGCAACTTTGTTACCTCTGCCTGATGATGGTACCCCACACTATGACTGTTTATCTGTATCTCTCTTTTCCTCCAAACTAAGGGATGACCTCTCTGATGTGCCTCTACCTAGCCTGGATTGGACACTGTTCTGTGATGGAAGTTTGAGGATGGTGAATGTTTCTGCTGTAGTCATGACAGATTCTGTTATAGAGGCCGAGCCCCTCCCATCTCACTACAGTGCCCAAGCGGCTGAGCTACATGCACTCACACTTGCTTGTCAGCTCTCAAAGGACAGGTCAGTAAACATTTACACTGATAGTAAATATGCTTTAGGGATTGTATATGCCACTGGTCAATTATGGAAATGAAGGGGTTTTCTAACTTCTGCTGGTACCCAAATTGCCAATGCACCACAGATTTCTGCACTCCTTGACTCAATCCATTTACCCACTTCCATCTCTGTCATGCATTGCAAAGCACACACCCACTCACAGGAACCCATTTCACTTGGTAATAGTTATGCTAATCAAATTGCTTAGCATGCAGCTTCTCTGCCATTTATCCTTCTCTCACCCCCACTCACAAACCTCACCTTTTTGACACTGCATTGTCTTCTCTTTACACTTCTCTTCCTGAACAAACTGTTCACCTCTGGACTATTCTTGGTGTTACCTGTGACTCTTTTGGTATCTGGTCCACTCCAGATGGATGCCCTGCTCTACCTCAACCACACCTCTCTCTTATGCTATCCTTTCTGCATAACCAAACACACTGAGGTACCACACAACTTGCTGAAACCCTTAACAGACAGTGGTTTGCCCCCCCATCAAGCTGCAAAATGAGTTGTATTGAATTGTGAGACGTGCTAAATTCAATCCAAGGGCCCACCAGGTTGACGCCCATGGGCATTTCAACCTTTTGAACGTTTACAAATTGACTTTTCTGACATACCTCCTTGTAGGGGTTTCAAACATTTACTTGTGATAGTGGACCAACTTACTGGATGGGTCGAGGCCTTTCCTAAAAGAACTGTGAAAGTCCAAGAAGTTGCCAAGTGAATGCTAAAAGAACTCATACCCAGGTTTGGTCTCCCCAGAGTAATTGAATCTAACAGAGGAACACATTTTACAAGTAATATTATTCAGCAACTGACATTAGCCTTAGGCTTTACTTGGCATCTCCATACCCCTTGTCATCCAGAAAAGCTCAGGCCAAGTGGAAAGAAAGAACCAGACCCTAAAACAGACTATTGCTAAAATTTGTTCTCAAGCAAGCCTTAAATGGGTAGATGCTTTGCCCCTAGCACTGTTTGGGACTCACACAAACCATAGGGGGACCTTCAAGCTCTCACCATATTACATTCTCTCCACAGACATGTCTCTCTCTCTCAGCCCTTGCCATTGGACATGACTGCACATCCCTTCCAGTCAGGTGACTTCATTTTAGTCCAGACCTATCAAAAAAAGCCACTGCAGCCTCTCTGGAAAGGTCCTTACTGGTTTTGCTGACTACTCCAACAACTATTAAAGTTGCCAAGGTCGACTCTTGGATCCACTACTCCATGTGTAAAAGATACAGCCCAGAAAAAGAAGCAGCCTGCAACAAGCCAAAGAAAGAAGAAGCTAGGGCAACCAAGGCCTCTGACGAAGGGGTAACCAAGACCCCTGACGACGAGTGATTAATTCAGACCCTTCCTGGTTTGAAACTCAGACTAACCAGAAATAGTAAAATTCCACTATCTGAATGAGTGAAACTGAAAGATTTGTCTTCCTTACTCTTATTTTCATTGTCTCACTCCTCTGTTATCTTGAGTAACTCAATATGTCTCCTTTGTTTTGTGTCACACTTTTGACCATGCTCTCTTACTCTATTTCCCAATATGTGTCTCCTGGTCAGTGTATTTCTTCTAACCCTTTTACTAAATACTCCTGTTCTGGTAACCTTGTATCTGTGGCAGTTTTTCCTCCCACTACTAGTTGCCTAACAAGTAATTATACTCAAATTTCGTATTTAAAGGTCCTAAGGGGTTTGTTATCCAGTCTATTTGCATAGCCCCACTAGTGAATGTGGTTTGAAAATTATGAAGTGGGTAGCTGAGAAACGAAAGTCACCCCTTCTTGCTTGACGTTCCCATATAACTACCTTTGCCACAACTCCTATTTACCCCCATGATTCTTTCCCCATTTACTTAATGTCCAATTGTCCACAGAGAACAATTCTTTAGGTGAATGGGGACAAAACTCGCACGTTGTCCTACTCTAAACTATAGCCCATCACACTGAGGGCAATTGTTATATTTGTGCTCGCATTCCCACTCATCATAAGGGGGGTATTCCTCTTATGGGTATTAATGTTGATTTGTTTACCTTTGATTTGTCTACTTTTATTCCTCCAGGTACACCATTGTTCAACCTATCAGGTAATTTTATCTCTTTGGGAGGCACCTCATATGGTACTATCTGCAGGTAAATTGGCCAAGGTACGGTGCGGTTGGGTGCCTCCCTATGTGAGTATGTAATCTCCAGTAATGGCACTCATTTCCGGCTGGTAAATTCCTCTGGTATGATCCTAACTGTGAATTATAATCTCACTGCACTTTTTTTGTTTCCTCCAGGGCCCCAATTGTACTTTTGCTTCCCCATCCCTTGTACAATCTTTCCTCAGCAGACCACCCCCAGGGTTGTATTGGATATGTAGACAGACAGCGGTGTCAGTCCTCCCTGGTAACTATACAACCATCTGCTTCCTGGGTGTGGTAACCCCAGCCATCCGTGTTGTCCCCATGCTGCCCTTGGGCCCAATTCGCAATAAACGTGAATCTGGAAGCTCGCTGCTCCCCCTTGTCCAACAGTATGCTGGAGATTCAACTGGTCGAGCTATCCTCCCAGCCGTTGGTGTCTACCTGAATCATCAGGACATCATCATGTTATCTGTGACACTACAGACCTTCATGAATGAGAGTGCAGGAGTTGTTCAGAGTGTGGCCCAAGAGTTGAAACAGCTTAGACAACTAGCATTGCAGAATAGGATGGCCCTTAATTACCTCCTGGCATCCCAAGGAGGGGAGGGGGGGGGTGTACTCTTGTGAGCAAAGAATGTTGTACCTATGTTACTGATCAATCACTTAATTTGAGTCACCATCTCACAGTTATTAGGTCCTTATCCCAGGATGTCCAAGATGTGATTGATGACAAATTTGGCCTTGGAGGTATTTTTAACCATCTCTTTGATTGGCTACCTAATTTGAGATGGTTACACTCCCTTTTTCTGTATGGCATTGTTATTATAGTATGCCTTATCCTGATGTGTTGCTGTATACAATGTGTACCTGGTCTAATCTCTACATGCAAAAATGTTTTCACCGTGTCTCATTCTTCTCCCAAATACTTGTTTCCCTCTATCCGTTTTGAATCTCCCCACCATGTTGAGATCTCTCTTGACCCTGATTTCTTCTGAGTTCACCTACTTCTCTCCTACTCTATGTCTCTTTTGACCTCTTGATCTTACAATGTTATTGCCTACCCACCAGCTGTGCCCTAAAATTCCCTGTCTTATCCCTATGCAGGATGCACTACGTCCCTAGGATCGTCTAGAACTTTCCTACATTGGGAAACTGGCCACGGAGAGACCATCATCTACCTTGATGGCCACCCCGGTCGTAGCCTGTATACCCATAACCCATTCCTTTTTCCCTCCCTGGTGGTCCCCATCTCTCCTGTCTTTCTGTGTTGTTTTATTTTGCCTTCATATTGCATTGCCTTGCCTTATACTTATACTCTCTATGTTTCCTTCACAGGTGCAGAATTCCTTCACCTCCCAAACATGCCATGACACTGAATGACAACCCACTATTCGCCATCAACTCTACAAGAATGATGGGGATTGTTAATTGTTGTTAATGAATCTGGGGGGGATGTTTCTGCACTATTTCATGCCACACACATATGTCATGCCAAACACACATATACAGCATAGGAATGTTTAGGTAGTTGTCTACTCCACCCGATGGCGATTAGCGTTCCGGTAATAGCGGAATTGCCTACTACCTAATAACTTCACTCCTACCTTGTTTTTGCTTACCCTCTTGTAATCTTGTGAACAATCTTGGACGCGAGCACCCATGTACTAATAGCATTGTGATTGTCAAACCGCCATGAGTCGCATTTACTTTTTGTGATCGCGGCACTTTGACGTTTGCGATTAAAGGGGGGAATGTTATTAGCTGCTTATTATATTTTCATTATTTTATATGTTTAACCAAACTTTTCCTTTTCTTTTACTGAACTCTTCTCTGAAACTGCAGATATATTACTTCTGTATTTTCCAATAAGTGATTTATCTTTAACAACTTACTTTTAGCCTAATAAGTATGTATCAGTACATCTTAAAGTTATGGCTTCTCCCATACATCGTTCTCTAAATATCTGAAACTCAAGGTAAAATCCAAGGCTTCTCTGTACAGTATCAACGTCTCAATCCAATTAGCCAACTAGCCTCTGGTCACATTCCAAGAAAACATATCTCCCAAATTTTAACATAGAGGACCTGTTTTTTTCCCCCTTTCCTAGTAACCACTAATCACGTGAGATTTATTGGCCAATCATTATCAGCCAATTAGCTCTCTGCTTTGTAAGGAACTGTAATAGTATAAAAATGCATGTATATGAAAATGTGTTAGTCTTGCATGGCTGTTTTTTGTTCTGGGACACTGTTGCAACAGTGTAATAAAGATTACCTCTCCTGAGGTGCGCCCTTGTTTGATAAATATCTGGTCTGGACCTCTTTATTACTGCACCTGAGACAAGCTCACTCACGACACCAACAACATTCCCTCTCTAGAGATATACAACAATATCTGCCTCTGAAAAGTGGCATTAGACTGGCTTACTCAGCGTAACTATATTGCATCCATAGTTGCTGAGGAACATATAGTATTTCCATATTCTTTACAAAAACTCCTACACTGTCACCCAAGGAACTTACCAGTTAAAGTAAAATAACATATGACTATATATGTTATTATTAAAGCCTGGTATCTTATATGAAATTGGTTAAAAGTAGATCATTCGGTTTCAAAATGGTTACCGATCATTGGGAACATTTCTTTGCTGAAGGAGTTAACAACAAAAATTTTAAAATATAGGCTAATAAAAGCTTAAAATATATTTTCCAGCTAAAAGATCCAGGGGGTTTCAATATTCTCTCAATTGCAGAGGTAAAGCAACAATTTGATTTATCTAACTCACGGCTAGATTTGGAGTTTTGTCGGTAACGACCCGAAAAACTAACGCCGGCTTTTTTCTGGCCGCACCATAAAAATAACTCTGGTATTGAGAGTCCACATAAAGGGTGCGTTAGGCTCCAAAAAAGGAGCGTAGAGCATTTTTAACGCAGCCTCAACTCTCAATACCAGAGTTGCTTACGCAAGCGGCCAGCCTCAAAAACGTGCTTGTGCACGATTCCCCCATAGGAAACAATGGGGCTGTTTGAGCTGAAAAAAAACCTAACACCTGCAAAAAGCCGCGTTCAGCTCTTAACGCAGCCCCATTGTTTGCTATGGGGAAACACTTCCTACGTCTGCACCTAACACTCTAACATGTACCCCGAGTCTAAACACCCCTAACCTTACACTTATTAACCCCTAATCTGCCGCCCCCGCTATCGCTGACACCTGCATTTTATTTTTAACCCCTAATCTGCCGCTCCGTAAACCGCCGCTACTTACATTATCCCTATGTACCCCTAATCTGCTGCCCCTAACACCGCCGACCCCTATATTATATTTATTAACCCCTAATCTGCCCCCCTCAACGTCGCCTCCACCTGCCTACACTTATTAACCCCTAATCTGCCGAGCGGACCGCACCGCTATTATAATAAAGTTATTAACCCCTAATCCGCCTCACTAACCCTATAATAAATAGTATTAACCCCTAATCTGCCCTCCCTAACATCGCCGACACCTAACTTCAATTATTAACCCCTAATCTGCCGACCGGAGCTCACCGCTATTCTAATAAATGGATTAACCCCTAAAGCTAAGTCTAACCCTAACACTAACACCCCCCTAAATTAAATATAATTTTAATCTAACGAAATTAATTAACTCTTATTAAATAAATTATTCCTATTTAAAGCTAAATACTTACCTGTAAAATAAACCCTAATATAGCTACAATATAAATTATAATTACATTGTAGCTATTTTAGGATTAATATTTATTTTACAGGCAACTTTGTAATTATTTTAACCAGGTACAATAGCTATTAAATAGTTAAGAACTATTTAATAGTTACCTAGTTAAAATAATTACAAAATTACCTGTAAAATAAATCCTACCCTAAGTTACAATTAAACCTAACACTATACTATCATTAAATTAATTAAATAAAATACCTATAATTACCTACAATTAAACCTAACACTACACTATCAATACATTAATTAAATACAATATCTACAAATAACTACAATGAAATAAACTAACTAAAGTACAAAAAATAAAAAA
Source organism: Bombina bombina (assembly GCF_027579735.1). Lineage (NCBI taxonomy): Eukaryota > Metazoa > Chordata > Amphibia > Anura > Bombinatoridae > Bombina > Bombina bombina. Next base: position 159,480,650 of record NC_069507.1, on the reverse strand, counting down.
GAACTAAGTTACAAAAAATAAAAAAATATCTACAAACATAAGAAAAATATTACAACAATTTTAAACTAATTACACCTACTCTAAGCCCCCTAATAAAACAACAAAGCCCCCCAAAATAAAAAATGCCCTACCCTATTCTAAATTACTAAAGTTAAAAGCTCTTTTACCTTACCAGCCCTGAACAGGGCCCTTTGCGGGGCATGCCCCAAGAAGTTCAGCTCTTTTGCCTGTAAAAAAAAACATACAATACCCCCCCCCAACATTACAACCCACCACCCACATACCCCTAATCTAACCCAAACCCCCCTTAAATAAACCTAACACTAAGCCCCTGAAGATCATCCTACCTTGTCTTCACCTCACCAGGTATCACCGATCCGTCCTGGTTCCAAAATCTTCATCCAACCCAAGCAGGGGTTGGCGATCCATCAACCCGTGGCTGAAGAGGTCCAGAAGAGGCTCCAAAGTCTTCATCCTATCCGGGAAGAAGAGGCGATCCAGACCGGCAACCATCTTGATCCAAGCGGCATCTTCTATCTTCATCCGATGACGACCGGCTCCATCCTGAAGACCTCCACCGCGGACCCAACTTCTTCCGGCGACGTCCATCTGAAGAATGACGGTTCCTTTAAGGGACGTCATCCAAGATGGCGTCCCTCGAATTCCGATTGGCTGATAGGATTCTATCAGCCAATCGGAATTAAGGTAGGAATATTCTGATTGGCTGATGGAATCAGCCAATCAGAATCAAGTTCAATCCGATTGGCTGATCCAATCAGCCAATCAGATTGAGCTCGCATTCTATTGGCTGTTCCAATCAGCCAATAGAATGCAAGCTCAATCTGATTGGCTGATTGGATCAGCCAATTGGATTGAACTTGATTCTGATTGGCTGATTCCATCAGCCAATCAGAATATTCCTACCTTAATTCCGATTGGCTAATAGAATCCTATCAGCCAATCGGAATTTGAGGGACGCCATCTTGGATGACGTCCCTTAAAGGAACCGTCATTCTTCAGTTGGACGTCGCCGGAAGAAGTTGGGTCCGCGGTGGAGGTCTTCAGGATGGAGCCGGTCGTCATCGGATGAAGATAGAAGATGCCGCTTGGATCAAGATGGTTGCCGGTCCGGATCGCCTCTTCTTCCCGGATAGGATGAAGACTTTGGAGCCTCTTCTGGACCTCTTCAGCCACCGGATGATGGATCGCCAACCCCTGCTTGGGTTGGATGCCAGGACGGATCGGTGATACCTGGTGAGGTGAAGACAAGGTAGGATGATCTTCAGGGGCTTAGTGTTAGGTTTATTTAAGGGGGGTTTGGGTTAGATTAGGGGTATGTGGGTGGTGGGTTGTAATGTTGGGGGCATGAACTTCTTGGGGCATGCCCCGCAAAGGGCCCTGTTCAGGGCTGGTAAGGTAAAAGAGCTTTTAACTTTAGTAATTTAGAATAGGGTAGGGCATTTTTTATTTTGGGGGGCTTTGTTGTTTTATTAGGGGGCTTAGAGTAGGTGTAATTAGTTTAAAATTGTTGTAATATTTTTCTTATGTTTGTAGATATTTTTTTATTTTTTGTAACTTAGTTCTTTTTTATTTTTTGTACTTTAGTTAGTTTATTTCATTGTAGTTATTTGTAGATATTGAATTTAATTAATGTATTGATAGTGTAGTGTTAGGTTTAATTGTAGGTAATTATAGGTATTTTATTTAATTAATTTAATGATAGTATAGTGTTAGGTTTAATTGTAACTTAGGTTAGGATTTATTTTACAGGTAATTTTGTAATTATTTTAACTAGGTAACTATTAAATAGTTCTTAACTATTTAATAGCTATTGTACCTGGTTAAAATAATTACAAAGTTGCCTGTAAAATAAATATTAATCCTAAAATAGCTACAATGTAATTATAATTTATATTGTAGCTATATTAGGGTTTATTTTACAGGTAAGTATTTAGCTTTAAATAGGAATAATTTATTTAATAAGAGTTAATTAATTTCGTTAGATTAAAATTATATTTAATTTAGGGGGGTGTTAGTGTTAGGGTTAGACTTAGCTTTAGGGGTTAATCAATTTATTAGAATAGCGGTGAGCTCCGGTCGGCAGATTAGGGGTTAATAATTGAAGTTAGGTGTCGGCGATGTTAGCGAGGGCAGATTAGGGGTTAATACTATTTATTATAGGGTTAGTGAGGCGGATTAGGGGTTAATAACTTTATTATAATAGCGGTGCGGTCCGCTCGGCATATTAGGGGTTAATAAGTGTAGGCAGGTGGAGGCGACGTTGAGGGGGGCAGATTAGGGGTTAATAAATATAATATAGGGGTCAGCGGTGTTAGGGGCAGCAGATTAGGGGTACATAAGGATAACGTAGGTGGCGGCGCTTTGCGGTCGGCAGATTAGGGGTTAATAAGTGTAGGCAGATGGAGGCGACGTTGAGGGGGGCAGATTAGGGGTTAATAAATATAATACAGGGGTCGGCGGTGTTAGGGGGAGCAGATTAGGGGTACATAAGGATAACGTAGGTGGCGGTCGGCAGATTAGGGGTTAAAAAAATTTATTTGAGTGTCGGCGATGTGGGGGGACCTCGGTTTAGGGGTACATAGGTAGTTTATGGGTGTTAGTGTACTTTAGAGTACAGTAGTTAAGAGCTTTAGAAACCGGCGTTAGCCCAGAAAGCTCTTAACTACTGACTTTTTTCCTGCGGCTGGAGTTTTGTCGTTAGATGTCTAACGCTCACTTCAGAAACGACTCTAAATACCGGAGTTAGAAAAATCCCATTGAAAAGATAGGATACGCAATTGACGTAAGGGGATCTGCGGTATGGAAAAGTCGCGGCTGAAAAGTGAGCGTTAGACCCTATTTTGAGTGACTCCAAATACCGGCGGTACCCTAAAACCAGCGTTAGGAGCCTCTAACGCTGGTTTTCACGGCTAACGCCAAACTCCAAATCTAGGTCTCAGACTTTTATGCGTACTTACAAATACGACATTGGTATAATTCAATAACTAGGAGACCAAATTATATATGGATAAACTCTGGTATACAATCGGGTATAATCTCATACTCAGCCGGTATCCATTAATTAAAATACTGGCTTAAACTGATATTAGAGCAATCAGGTGAGGAGAACTTACAAAGAATAGTTTTATCTTGGTCATTAGAGATACAAGACTTAAATAAAAAAGACGTTATCAGAAGTATTCAGAAAGTAGAAAATGCCACATTGGCAGCAAGCTGTCGAGAAAGTCATTTCAAATTATTGACTAGGATTTATGTCCCACCTGTCACTTTAAATAAATGGTTTTCCAATCTGTGTCATTGTTGCAAATATTAGTGCCGATATAATCCATATGCTCTGGACGTGTGCCAAAATTCAGCAATTCTGGGGCAGGATAAGCTATTGGTTAAGTAAAATACTACAGGTTTCACTTAAACTTTAAAAAAAACATATTTTCTTTCCGGTTGACTTTGGCCCCCTTAGACAATGGAATGTACAGTTTATTAACTGTACGATCTTAGGTGGACGTTATCTGATTTTTAAAACTTGGAAAAAAAAATAAAAAATCAATAAATAACAATAAATTTAATGATGAAAAGGCGGTAATGGAACTATTTGATTGCTCTGTAGGATCTGAACAGCGTATAGAGAAATATTGTAACAAATGGTACAGCTTTATAAAGACATATGATAAAACTACCCAAGCACAGTTTTTAGCCCCGCTCCTCACTTGCAAATATGTGGATCATCTATTACAGAGGATTTAAAATTTTCAATACACTAAATGTATTAAGGGGAGAGGGAGAGATGATTATCTGGTTCTTTAATATATTTTTTTTCCTCTTTCTTTTTTTTTCTTCTCCCTTTTGTTTTATTTTTTGTAACTGCCACCACGCCAAGTTATAAATTTCAGCATGGTATAAATTAAAGCAATGTGTGAGGACTTTTCCCAGGACTAGGTGGACAAGTCCTAATCAAATGAAGTCCGACTTTGAGAGAGAAGTAGATTATAGATATAGATAAATTGTATTATAATTTTGAGAGAGTCTTACTGTTGTGGCTTCATGCGTATGGAAATACTATGTTTAATTTAAGTGATGTAGTTTGGATTATTTTGCAGAAGATTTATTATCTAGAATCTAAGACGCAAGAAGGTGAGTTGAAGAGCTGTACATAATTTAGAAGCATAGAGGGCATATCCTTAGTCTGAAATATGATGAATATATGTGAATTGTAGTATATGATATGAAGTCCTAGTAGATGTTAAAAATATGTGGATTTTGCATAGTACGTAATGTATAGTAGTACCTTTATTTTATCTGTATAATCTCTAACTCTCAACTAAAAAAGAAAAAAATATATAAAAAAACAACATTCTAATCCATTAGAAGCTCATCTGTCTATAGGGTTCGTTACAATCTATTGGCTATCTGCTCTAAAACAAATTGTTTTCAGCATGTTTTGTCGAGTGATTACAATTTAAAATGAATTAGGGAGCTAAAGGCACATAGCCATCAATGTGTTTTCAACACAAAGGATCCTAGGTTTTGGTTGTTAAAGGGACATTATACGCTCATTTTTTTTCTTTGCATAAATGTTTTGTAGATGATCTATTTTTATTCATATGCAAAAGAAGGGAGAGGGGGGGAGTGTCTGATATTTCCCACTTTCAGTTGGCTTTCCAGCTACCTTTTCAAAAGAGCTAAACTGAGAGCTTCTAAGTAATTTTGTAAACAGTTTTATACTGGATGTATATATCAGTATCTGTGCATCTTATTCTTTATAGTAGTATCTATTACATGCAGTTACATGAAAATTGGTGTATAACAAAATAACAGTCTGTTATTTTGTACCGTCTGATGAAGGGGATAGCAACCCAAAACGTTACATTAAAGGAGTAACATTAGAAATCCTGGAGAGTGCATCCTTTCTTTATGCTACTATCAATTCCTTGGAAGAACCCATGGTTGAATAAAATTGAACCGCAAGTGCAGGCCTATCTACTATTTATTTATATAGTACAGTTTCTCAGTATCATAAAATATAGATATGAAAAAAAGATAAATAAAAACAAGGCCAAGAGATAGGGATAATGAGAAAAACACAGAAAAGGAAAAGAGGGAAAGGAGAGATGAAAACAAGAATAGAATGAATATTTACTATAATTAATTCTTCAATATAGTTTCCATACTCCTTATCTTAGCAATAATTGAGACTTTATAGAGATGACTGAGGAAAAAAACAGGCAAAAATGATCAAGTTTTAGATGGAAAAACTGTCTAAACTTGAGTTTATTTTTCTTGTAAAGTGAAATTCCATGTTATAAAGTTTTTACAAAAAATTCTATTTTTATGACCTCCCACTAGCTAAACATATTAAATAAAACCATGGTTACTGCAGAGCTAATTCTGCAATTTAATTTCCTCTCTGCTGGAGATTTGTTATTAATTGTTGTTAGCAATTTTGAAAGTGTTGATTACTGGAATAGCAAATACTTTGTTTTCTTGAGACTCTTAGGTAGATTGCAGAACACAAACAAATATAGCAAATATGTTCTCTCTCAAATGGAAAAAGGGGCATTTCACTATATTTTCTGTTCCTACACGCAAAATAAAGAAGCAAAATATATATTGATAATAATAAATTAATTTTTTTATGTGTTTGCATCATGTGAAGGTCTTGAAAAGAGCCCCACAAATGGGTATATTAAAATGAAGCAATAAAAGAATAATACAAGAGGCTGTGAGACAGCAGCCCGTATAAATATAAATGGCCTAGATTATGAGTGAAGCGCAAAATTGAGCTTTCACAAGCGTGATATTTGCGACCCACTCAGTAATATTAGCGCACGCAAATGTGCGCTAGTATTACAAGTTAAGAAGCCTTGTGATCACCAGAGCGCGCTTCCATAGGTTTCAGACACAGAAAAGCACCTAGCACAGCACAGGGGTTAAGTCGTGCAGCGTTGTGCAGCAGATTAAAAATATATATGAATATATACAGTGCATCAAACAAACTTAAATAGAGGCATATTGCTCATCAAACAAATACGAAATACCTGTGTGTGAAAATTTTCTCAGTGTGGTGACGCCAAACAGTGTGTGTGTGGACCGCATATTCTGCGTTCCACTGTGAGAACCGGAAGTGTTAAGTGCAGTATTATATCCGGTATCCTCAGTTTTACAGAAAAAACGTATAATATTGTTTTACGCAAATAAACTTGCGGTGTTCATTTATAGTTAAGTTACTAAGTGTGCCGTAGTGCTTCATTGTCTGTGCCATTATTGACAGTGCATCACATTCTTTGTGAATTATTCCAATTACGTGAATTTATTTTACTGATGCATAATACTTCAGAAAGGGAGATGTAATTTAAGATAATAGGGAACAATGTGCACATATAAGAGTTTACGAATAGTGGACAATGCATCAGTAAAATAAATTCACGTAATTGGAATAATTCACAAAGAATGCGATGCACTGTCAATAATGGCACAGACAATGAAGCACTACGGCACACTTAGTAACTTAACTATAAATGAACACCGCAAGTTTATTTGCGTAAAACAATATTATAAGTTTTTTCTGTAAAACTGAGGATACCGGATATAATACTGCACTTAACACTTCCGGTTCTCACAGTGGAACGCAGAATATGCGGTCCACACACACACTGTTTGGCGTCACCACACTGAGAAAATTTTCACACACAGGTATTTCGTATTTGTTTGATGAGCAATATGCCTCTATTTAAGTTTGTTTGATGCACTGTATGTTTATGCTGATGATGGGGAGGAATACCCCGAAAACGTTTCATTAAAATTATCTACGATTTTCACTAAAAGACCTGAGAGTGCGACTATTTTTCCGGAATATTAATTGCATGTTGGCACCCGGGCAGATGACCATTGGAGGGTAACACTGTACAACTGATGGGATTTGATATTTATATACAAGTGTACCCCCTCAGCCTGATTTTTTCACTCAGTGAACTATAGTTTTGGAATAGGTTTTGAATTTCCCTTTCAGTGCATACACTAAAATATATTGGGATTTACGCTGTGCACTTCTATAACTAACAGCAAGCACAGGTATGGAGCCAGTATCTCTTACTCCTTTGACCCTTCCTCCTATTGGGACAACTACCATTGAACAAGATCCGGATGCAGGAGCACAAGCCCGCGGGGCCCAGATCGGCACAGTCACATACACCCCAGACGATGCGGCAAGGATCCTGTTCGCCCCTATCAACAGAGCAACGACTGGTGAGACCCCTGTTAATATATACCATAACCTATTGAAACTTAAAAAGCCAGAGATAGACCTAACACTACACGGTAGCTATCTCTCAGAATATCACAGATTGAATCATATCCCTAGGGGTTTTAGGGTAAAAAACATCCCTACAATAGGTCGAGATAACCCTGAATTTAGAAGGAAGTGGTGTCATATATTAAATAAGTGCTCCCTAGATCTGATCTTACTAGTAATAGAGGAGGTCACTACAGTACTTAATAAGGTCAAAAATGAGATAGTGGCATTTGAACAAATACATAATGAGACACTTGTAACAGATCAGCAAGAGAATTGGCTCACCAAACTACAGCAACAAGTTGACAAATATAAAACTGAACTAGCAGTATTTAAAAACAGAAAATTGGAGTCAGTGAAAGCAGACTACACTAATGGTAGAGTTTACAAGTGGTTAACTAATTCACTAGAAGGTAGAGCTAGGAGACCCTTCCGACCTAGGAGAGTACAATTTACAACAGTTGACACCAGCGGTGCTGATTCGTCAGAAACAGACACTAGCATTACAAGACACACACCCACATCACCAAATACATACCAGACGCAACCTCCATACCATCCCCCATATACACATAGGGGACAATCCACCCCAGATCATCATTTTTTAGGGGTTACCACGAGGTCACGCAGAGGAGGGGGAGGCACTCTAGACCACACATCAGGAGGGCAAGGGGGCAGGTACAGACCCACACGCCGCAACAGACGGAGGATATAGTGATCAACCTTAGTAAGCATGTTCTTACAACAGCAGAGAGCTCCATGTTGAATAAAGGTCTATCATTTATACCTAGTCACAATACTAATGAAATGGACCTTAAGTTAGACTTGCATAAGTTGAACCGCACAATGAAAATTAAAGAATATTTTCAAAACGCCCCAATAAGACCAGAACTTACTAATCCTATCTATAAGTGCAAAAAGCCTAGTACATTTGAGCCAACAAACAGTAGTGCTAGCACTAAGACCTTTATAAGGCTAGTAGCACAAGACATGGAAACACATAGAAAGTCCAACAAATGGAGACATAACCTCACATACACAGAAAGAGCAGCAATTAAAACCCTACAAAACGACCATGCTCTGGTCATCCGCCCCGCGGATAAAGGCGGGGCAATAGTCCTAATGGACTATGAGGATTATAAAGAAGATATACTTATGCAATTGACTGACAACAACACCTATAGAAAGCTACTAGGTGACCCTACGGTCAAATACAAAAAAGAACTGGATGGTATCCTTAAACTAGGATTTGACCAAGGATACCTAACGGAACAACTCTTTGAGTACTGCACCACAACACACCCAAGAATCCCAATACTATACACCACCCCAAAAATACACAAAACCCTACACCACCCACCAGGGCGGCCCATAGTCTCCGCAGTACAGTCACTCACACAGCCAGTGGCACAAGTAATAGATATTTTCCTTCAACCCATTGTCAAGACAGTCAGATCATTTATTTCAGACACCAATGACCTAATTAGGAAGATGAGGGATGTGCGTGTGGAGACTGGGGACATCCTGGTCACCCTGGATGTCAACAGTCTCTACACTATCATCCCTCATGATACAGGACTCATGGCTACCAAACAACACCTCATAGACAGCACACTATATGAGGGACCCCCTATTGACTACTTTTTGACACTAATGGAACACTGCCTCACTAGGAACTACTTTCGCTTTGAGACATCTTTTTATTTGCAACTTACGGGCACTGCGATGGGGTCAAACATGGCCCCATCGTATGCCAACATATATATGTCTCAATTTGAAAACCAATTCCTATGGAGCACTGACACATCGCCGGTTGTTTTCTACGTAAGATACATCGATGATGTGTTCATGGTGTGGCGTGGCGGACAACAGGCACTGTTAGAGTGGTTTATGAAATGGAACAATACCCCTACACCAGTGAGATTCAAGATCACGCACCATCACAAGGAGATACAATTTCTAGACCTCAATATTTACATAGAGGGAAATACCTTAGGCACCACACTCTACAGTAAGCCTACTGATAAAAATTCCATTTTAAGTGCAACAAGCTGCCACCCCCCAGCCTTACTAAAAGGGATAGTCAAATCACAGATGACTAGAGTTGTGCGCAATAATTCCAACAAAGCTACAGGGGTCTCACAGTTGCAGCTCATGCGGGACAAATTCTTGCAGCGGGGATACAAGCAACAGATACTTGATAGTACCCTAAGAGAAGTCCTTCCACACACCCAGGACAGTCTGATATATAAGGGGACTCTGACAGAGAAACCGAACAAATTGATAATGGCAACAACGTTTTCACCTAACACAACACAAGCTGGTAACATACTAAGAGAACACTGGCCAATAGTACAGTCTGACCCTAAATTGACCTTTACGCACAACCTGACACCAATGATAGCATACTGGAGGGGAACTAACCTTAAGGACAGCCTGGTACGCACAGACCCTAAATCAAGCTACATGGACACTGCCCATATTAACATCAAAGGCTCATACAGGTGCCTAGGGTGCACAACATGTAATGGTCTCATGACAACTAAGAACTTTCACCATCCTCACACAAATAAAGTATTCAAGATCAAGCACTCAATATCCTGCACCACAACATTTGTAGTCTATCTGTTATTCTGTCCATGTGCCCGGTTCTATGTGGGCAAGACGAGCGGAACAATCCGCAACAGGATGGCTAACCATAGACGGGCAATACGGCTGGCATTGGATCAAGGAGGATCGGATCAACCAGTGGCTAGACATTGTGCCAACATGAGACACCAGGTGTCCACTATCAGGTATATCCTGATTGATCACATCCCCCCCCTTGACAGGGGTGGTGATAGAAACAAGGCCCTGCTTAGAAGAGAGGCTGAATGGATATACAGATTGGGCACTGTAGTCCCAGGAGGGTTAAACTCACCTCCAGACTTTAAAGCGCTCATTTAAGCAGAGACACACACTGGGGCATGGCAAATACACCTCGAGTAGTATGTGACGATGCACTGAGGGTCAGGCCTCTTGGGGGGTAGACTATTTAGTGCAGGGCGCACTACCTGTTGTTGGGGGAGTCATGGTAATGATTCCCTCCAATGCAGCAGCACTCGGTCTATTAATGCCAATTGCCAACAAGTTCTCATGCAGTCTTAAAATACTGAGCCTCCTTTAAATACATAGCAATTACATAGAGATCATCCATCTGCACCAATCCAAGGTGATAATCTCAACGTGTAGAAATTAACCAACTGGAACACCAAAAAAGCCACAGATCTAGGAACCATGGACATACAACCATGTCAGAGATGACATTAACCACTAAATTGAGGAAGACACCCCATACACCCCAGGGTCAGGTTGTGCTAACACCAAAAACTAGGGACACTGTACTAGGACTATCTAACTATGATGAAACCAAAGATTGAATCACGGATGGAAGTTACTATATAGCAATGTGACACAGAATAACTATATGGACTAATAGGGCAATAATAGCTTTCTCTAATATACAATAAGAGAGCTAAGATGTGTATATTATACGTAAACTGTATACAGGCATAAGAGGGATAGATATAATTTAGAACAAAATCGAAACCAATTATACATTACTAATGCTAAGTGTATAATGTAGCAACAGCGTTTAGGTTGCTTTTTATTTTTTATTTGTGTTAGATTGTTTGATGCTTTTATTTTTCTTCACTGTAATCTAGGTCTATTTGTGTGGATCAAACACACAATCCACATTGACAGCTTAGAAGTACACTCACGATAACCGGGATGATACATAGATAGTACACATAACAAGTGCCAGAGAATACTCTTTAGCCCCTATATATACCTCTAACAGGCATGTTCTAGGACAAGCAAAAGAGATACATAAATGAATGAAGTCCATAAAACCATGTTAATAGCAAGGCACGAAGGTAGCCTATACTGGTTATATGATAGAGTTAAATCTGATAAAGGTAAATTAATAGATCAATCCGCCCAAGTAGAACCGGCATAACAAACGGTTTCTATGACAACCAGAATATGACAGCGAGTCCTATAGAACCAGTCATAGAAATGATTGAAACGGACACTAGTAATACTTCAGAAAGGGAGATGTAATTTAAGATAATAGGGAACAATGTGCACATATAAGAGTTTACGAGTAGTGGACAATGCATCAGTAAAATAAATTCACGTAATTGGAATAATTCACAAAGAATGTGATGCGCTGTCAATAATGGCACAGACAATGAAGCACTACGGCACACTTAGTAACTTAACTATAAATGAACACCGCAAGTTTATTTGCGTAAAACAATATTATAAGTTTTTTCTGTAAAACTGAGGATACCGGATATAATACTGCACTTAACACTTCCGGTTCTCACAGTGGAACGCAGAATATGCGGTCCACACACACACTGTTTGGCGTCACCACACTGAGAAAATTTTCACACACAGGTATTTCGTATTTGTTTGATGAGCAATATGCCTCTATTTAAGTTTGTTTGATGCACTGTATGTTTATGCTGATGATGGGGAGGAATACCCCGAAAACGTTTCATTAAAATTATCTACGATTTTCACTAAAAGACCTGAGAGTGCGACTATTTTTCCGGAATATTAATTGCATGTTGGCACCCGGGCAGATGACCATTGGAGGGTAACACTGTACAACTGATGGGATATGAATATATACATATATATGTGTGTGTGTTTATATGTGTATATACACATATAAACATAAATATATGTATATAAGCATTTACATTTAAAACACAGTTCCTATAGACCGCAATGTAAAGGCACTTTCAGTGGTGTTTTTTTTTCTTCCAAATAGCCCACATCCCCTCACTTTAAACCCTTAAAACTGCTTTTTGCCGTTTTAAAAATAAAATAAATAAACAAATATGTTCATGTTTTTAATTCCTTTTGAAGTACTGTCCAATTTATTTGGGGGTCAATTGGGACACATTTGTTTTAATTAACCAAAGGTCTGACCTCTGGTTAATTGCGCTAAGCGCATATAAAATAGCACACTCTCTACCATAGATAGCCACGAGTTCCTCAATTAAATATTCCTCAATTAAAACTCTGCTCATTTTTATATGAAAACAAAATCTATTTATTTAGTTACAGAGTTCAAATGTTTTGGCCCCAGCTTGGGCCTTTCTCAAGGTAACTCATCAATATCCACAATCCCCTTATATACACACACCAATATTAACCAACAAGTGTAGGATGGATACCAGAGGGAATGTCACCCATATGATTAAAAAAACATTTGGCTGTATAAATATAATATATATAAATATATATGTTTGAGTGTGTATATATAAACTAACAACAATCAGCTACATGCCAGGATTTTCATTAACCCCTTAATGACAACTGACGTACCAGGTACGTCCTGCAAAAACTTGCAGTTAGTGACAATGGACGTACCTGGTACGTCAGTTGTCTTAGAGAGTGCTGGAAGCGATCGCAATCGCTTCCAGCAGCTCTCAGGGTATTGCAGTGATGCCTCGATATTGAGGCATCCTGCAATACCCTTTAGAAAGCATCCGATGCAGAGAGAGCCACTCTGTGGCCCTCTCTGCACCGGTAGCGATGCGGCCGTTCGTTGGTGGGTGGGAGCTTACAGGGAGGAGGGTGGGCGGCCCATCGCTACCCGGCATCCGGTTCCTTCAAGTGCATTGTGCACGCCGGATGCCGGGAGCGTGCGGGGGCTGCGTGCACGCGCGCGCGCAGCAATCACTCGCACTGCCACCAATGAATTTTGGTAAGAGGGAGGGGGGCAGAATTTTTCAAATAAATGATCAATATCAGGATCTGGATCTGGGGGGGGGGGGTTTGGGGGGGGGTTGGGGCAGCTACACTACAGAAAAAATAAAAATAAAACATGTAACAAAACACTTTATTTTTTGGGGAAAACTGGGTACTGGCAGACAGCTGCCAGTACCCAAGATGGTGGCAATTAGGTAGGTGGGGAGGGTTAGAGAGGTGTTTGGGGGGGATCAGGGAGGTTGGGGGTTAAGGCAGGGGTCCATCACAGCTGAATAATTAAAAAAAACAAAAACAAAAAAAAAACACCTTTTATTTTAGTACTGGCAGACTTTCTGCCAGTACTTAAGATGGCGGGGACAATTGTGGGGTGGGGGAGGGAAGAGAGCTGTCTGGGAGGGATCAGGGGGTGGGATGTGTCAGGTGGGAGGCTAATCTCTACACTAAAGCTAAAATTAACCCAGCAAGCTCTCTACAAGCTACCTAATTAACCCCTTCACTGCTGGGCTTAATACAAGTGTGGTGCGCAGCAGCATTTAGCGGCCTCCTAATTGCCAAAAAGCAACGCCAAAGCCATATATGTCTGCTATTTATGAACAAAGGAGATCCCAGAGAAGCATTTACAACCATTTGTGCCATAATTGCACAAGCTGTTTGTAAATAATTTAAGTGAGAAACCTAAAATTGTGAAAAATTTCACTTTTTTTTTATTTGCTCGCATTTGGCGGTGAAATGGTGGCATGAAATATACCAAAATGGGCCTAGATCAATACTTTGGGTTGTCTACTACACTACACTAAAGCTAAAATTAACCCTTCAAGGTCCCTACAAGATCCCTAATTAACCCCTTCACTGCTGGGCATAATACACGTGTGGTGCGCAGCTGCATTTAGCGGCCTTCTAATTACCAAAAAGCAACGCCAAAGCCATATATGTCTGCTATTTCTGAACAAAGGGGATCCCAGAGAAGCATTTACAACCATTTGTGCCATAATTGCACAAACTGTTTGTAAATAATTTCAGTGAGAAACCTAAAGTTTGTGACAAAATTTGTGAAAAAGTGAACAATTTTTTTTATTTGCTCGCATTTGGCAGTGAAATGGTGGCATGAAATATACCAAAATGGGCATAAATCAATACTTTGGGTTGTCTTCTAAAAAAAAATATATACATGTCAAGGGATATTCAGGGATTCCGGACAGATATCAGTGTTCCAATGTAACTAGCGCTAATTTTGAAAAAAAGTGGTTTGGAAATAGCAAAGTTCTACTTGTACTTATTGCCCTATAACTTGCAAAAAAAGCAAACAACATGTAACCATTGGGTATTTCTAAACTCAGGACAAAATTTAGAAACTATTTAGCATGGGGTTTTTTTGGTGGTTGTAGATGTGTAACAGATTTTGGAGGTCAAAGTTAGAAAAAGTGTGTTTTTTTCCATTTTTTCCTCATATTTTATATATTTTTTATATTAAATTATAAGATGTGATGAAAAAAATGGTATCTTTAGAAAGTCCATTTAATGGCGAGAAAAACGGTATATAATATGTGTGGGTACAGTAAATGAGTAAGAGGAAAATTACAGCTAAACACAAACACTGCAGAAATGTAAAAATAGCCATTGTCATTAAGGGTAAGAAAACTGAAAAATGGTCCGGTCATTAAGGGGTTAAACAATAGCCAAATGTTATTGACGTTTCAGGGGAATGTAGAATCTGAAGAAGGGGATTCTACTATTGTTTGATGAAAATCTTGGCATGTAGCTAATTGGTTTTGGTGTATAGAGCCAGCTGACCTAACCAGGTAGTTCACAGCAGGAGGACGGATTCACCGTTGATAGTATATATATATACAGGTATATATATATATATATATATATATATATATATATATATATATATATATATATATATATATATATACACACACACACACAGTGCCCTCTAGTAATATTGTCACCCTTGGTAAAGATGAGCAAAGAAGCATGTAAAAAATTGTCTTTATTGTTTAACCTTTTGATCTTTTGTTAAAAGAATACACAAAAATACTCTGCTCTCATGGATATCAAACAATAACAAATACAACACAGGTTTATAAAAAAATTAATAAATCTTTGTTAAATATATGTGTGGCACAATTATTGACACCCAATTAGTCAATTCTTTGTGCTACCTCCCTTTGCCAAGATAAAGGATATTTGCATAAACATATGATGGGCTTGTGACATACAGGGTTAACCAACACTGCACCAGTCACCAGTTTGGCATTGAAAGGGTTAACCAGTCACCAGTTTGGCATTTCCACCTTAACCAGTTTCTCACAGTCTAGCCACTCTAGGCAAACCTGTGACCTAGTTCAGTGGGTGCAAGGGTTAAGAAACATTCTCTAGTCTGTAACATGAAAGAAAAAAGAAGAAAAGGCACACAGGGCAAGACTCAAGTGAAAAGCTTTTATTACAAATTATTGCACTTACTAGATTCAAAATTAAAAATACATTCACAAGGTGCGCTGTATTCCTACAGCTGTCTTATCTCACATAACAGGCGTAGTTGGTCTGCCTTTTTCCAGCTATTCCAGTTCACATCAGGCAGAGTTTCCGGATCTTTTGCTAGATCACTGTATAGCTTGTGGGGACAAGACGGCTTGTAAGTCACTATCACCTCCAGGTGATATGCAGGAGTCTAACGCGTTTCCCCCGGTCTATGGCCGGGCTTCTTCAAGAGGCAAGATAGATGTCAGATATCCAAGGTATTGCGCCTTTTGTATTTAAAGGCATAATAACACTCTAGTCTGTACTAGACCTTAGAAAAAACTTGCATTTTATGCCACCCACACTTAACTATGTCTACTGCCACAACGTATGATTATTATATGGGAAATTGTAAGGAAAAACCCAGACTAACCAATTAAAAATCTTTCAGCAATGTGGTTCAAATATTAGACAGAGGCAAAATAAAGGAACATTTATTATGTCACAATGCATTTATATAAAAAAATGAGTTAACAAATAAAATTACACAAGGCAAAATATCTTTCAAAAATAAATGGAGAAAATAACAGAATCTATAACTTCAAACAAAGAATATAGTTGCTGCTTTCAGGGAAATGGAAATTAAATTGGTCAGACACCCTGTTTCAGCAGGTTCCCATGTAGAATGACAAACTAATATTGTTTAAATCAAATTTATACACACTTTTTTCCCCTTTCAGAGTGGGCCAGGAGATAACCACCACCCATTTTTATGGCATGTTAAAAAAACCTCTTAATCCTTGGCTGAAATTATAGAACAACTTATAACTTTTTGTTATGTATACATAAACACATATAAGCAATACCCTTGTAACATCATAAGGAGTATGAAATATTACATGTTTAGCATAAGAGGTGTTTGAATGGCATAATATCTAGAAAATATTCTACTAATTTGATCTAACAATGATTGTTAATTGACCTAAGGCTTGTGTCATGGTAGGAACAATGCTATATATCACTTTTCTGTTGACATCTTTGCATCATAAAAATCCCTCTGTGTTAAAGGGACAGTCTAGTCAAAATTAAACTTTCATAATTCAGATAGGGCATATCATTTTAAACAACTTTACAATTTACTTTTATGATCACATTTGCTTTGTTCTCTTGGTATTCTTAGTTAAAAGCTAAACCTAAGTAAGCTCATATGCTAATTTCTAAGCCCTTGAAGGCCGCCTCTTATCTGAATGCTTTTGACAGTTTTTCACAACTAGAGGGCGTTAGTTCATGTGTTTCATATAGATAACATTATGCTCACCCCGTGGAGTTATTTGTGAAAGGGCACTGATTGGCTAAAATGTCTGTCAAAATAACTGAAATAAGGCGGCAGTATACAGAGGTTTATAGGTATATTAATATAACCGTGTTGGTCTATAGAGGCTTATAGGTATATTAATATAACCGTGTTGGTTATGCAAAACTGGAGAATGGGTAATTATGTAATAATCTATCCTTTTAAACAATAACAATTCTTGAGTAGACTGTCCCTTTAAGTTGGGTCATAAAATTGACCTTAGGCAATAAAGCTTTCTCTAGTGAAGCTTACCACTATTTACAACAAAGGTAAAGAGTTAACCCCTTACACCTAAAATCATGAGGCCTTCATGTTAGGGCAGTTTTTCTGTCTTTAACTAAATAGGTTGGGAAATGGAGAAAAGGAAAGAGCACTCTGGTGATACTGACATAAAGGTTCTGACTGATAATATTGATATAGATCCAGTCAGTTTAATTTTTAAATGCTAAAAGGAGCAAGTAGAGAAAATATTAAAACTCTACATGCCTGGAATAAATGTAATTAAATTAGTGGGAAAAAATGGCATTCAATTTAAAAAGTCTATTAACTTGCAATTTTAAACTTACTTTGTTAAAAATCATACGGCCAGATTACGAGTTTTGCGTTATGAGCGGCAATAACTTGCAAGTTATTGCCACTGCTCACCTTTAATAGCGCTGCTATTACAGGTTTTCCAAAAACCTGCGTTAGCGGGCAATATGGTTGCGTTGAGCACCATACCACACACAAATACCAGCGCTGCTTTGAGCTGGTTTTACTTGCTCGTGCATGATTTCCCCATAGACATCAATGGGGAGAGCCAGCAAAAAAAAAAAGCATAACACCTGCAATAATGGAGCGTAAAGCTCCGTAACGCAGCCCCATTGATTCCTATGGGGAAATAAAATTTATGTTTACACCTAACACCCTAACATAAAGCCAGAGTCTAAACACCCCTAATCTGCTGCCCCGAAATCACCGCTACCTACATTACACTTATTAACCCCTAATCTGCTGCCTCCAATGTCGCCGACACTTACCTACACTTATTAACCCCTAATCTGCCACCCCCAAAGTCGCCGCCGACACTATACTAAAGTTATTAACCCCTAAACCTCTGGCCTCCCACATCTCTAACACTAAATAAATACATTAACCCCTAAACCTAACCCTAACCCTAACTTTAATATAATTAAAATAAATCTAAATAAAACTTACTATTATTACCTAACTAATTCCTATTTAAAACTAAATACTTACCTATAAAATAAACCCTAAGCTAGCTACAATATTACTTATAGTTACATTGTAGCTAGCTTAGGTTTTATTTTTATTTCACAGCTAAGTTTGCATTTATTTTAACTAGGTAGATTAGTTAGTAAATAGTTATTAACTATTTACTAACTACCTAGTTAAAATAAATACAAAGTTACCTGTTAAATAAAACCTAACCTGTTTTACACTAACACCTAACATTACACTAAAATTAAATAAATTACATTACTTAAATACAATTAGCTAAATTATAAAAAATAATAAACACTAAATTACAAAAAATAAAAAAGAAATTATCAAATATTTAAACTAATTACACCTAATCTAATAGCCCTATCAAAATAAAAAAGCCCTCCCAAAATAAAAAAAAAACCCTAGCCTAAACTAAACTGCCTATATAGCCCTTAAAAGGGTCTTTTGCTGGGCATTGCCCCAAAGAAATCAGCTCTTTTACCTTTAAGAAAAAAATACAAACAACCCCCAACAGTAAAACCCACCACCCACACATCCACCCCCCCAAACAAAACCTACCTAAAAAACCTAAGCTCCCCATTGCCCTGAAAAGGGCATTTGGATGGGAATTGCCCTTAAAAGGGCATTTAGCTCTTTTTTGTTGCCCAAAGTCCCTAAGCTAAAAATAAAACCCAACCAAGAAACCCTTAAAAAGCCTAACACTAACCCCCGAAGATCCACTTACAGTTTTTGAAGACCAGACATCCATCCTCATCCAAGCGGGCAGAAGTCCTCATCGAAGCAGCAAGAATTCCTCAACGAAGCCGGGAGAAGTCTTCATCCAAGGGGCAAGAAGTCGTCCTCAAGGTGGGCAGAAGTCTTCATACAGATGGCATCTTCTATCTTCATCCTTCCGACACGGAGCGGCTCCATCTTCAAGACATCCGGCGCGGCTCCATCTTTAAGACATCCGGCGCGGAGCATCCTCTTCTTTTGACTCCTCTTCAAGAATAAAGGTTCCTTTAAATGACGTCATACAAGATGGCTTCCCTTGAATTCCGATTGGCTGATAGAATTCTATCAGCCAATCGGAATTAAAGGGTAAAAATTCCTATTGGCTGATGCAATCAGCCAATAGGATTGAGCTTGCATTCTATTGGCCGTACCAATCAGCCAATAGAATGCGAGCTCAATCCTATTGACTGATTGGATCAGCCAATAGGATTGAAGCTCAATCCTATTGGCTGATTGCATCAGCCAATAGGATTATTTACCCTTTAATTCTGATTGGCTGATAGAACTCTATCAGCCAATTGGAATTCAAGGTATGCCATCTTGGATGACGTCATTTAAAGGAACCTTCATTCTTGAAGAGGAGTCGAAAGAAGAGGATGCTCCACGCCGGATGTCTTGGAGATGGAGCCGCTCCGCGTCGGAAGGATGAAGATAGAAGATGCCGTCTGGATGAGGACTTCTGCCCGCCTTGAGGACGACTTCTTGCCGGTTGGATGAAGACTTCTCTCAGCTTTGTTGAGGACTTCTTGCCGCTTCAATGAGGACTTCTGCCCGCATAGATGAGGATGGATGTCCGGTCTTCAAAAACTGTAAGTGGGTCTTCGGGGGTTAGTGTTAGGTTTTTTTAAGGGTTTCTTGGGTGGGTTTAATTTTTAGCTTAGGGACTTTTGGGCAATGAAAAAGAGCTAAATGCCTATCCAAATGCCCTTTTCAGGGCAATGGGGAGCTTAGGTTTTTTAGGTAGGTTTTTTTTACAGGTAAAAGAGCTAATTTCTTTGGGGCAATGCCCCGCAAAAGGCCCTTTTAAGGGCTATTGGCAGTTTAGTTTAGGCTAGGGTTTTTTTTTATTTTGGGGGACTTTTTTATTTTGATAGGGCTTATAGATTAGGTGTAATTAGTTTAAATATTTGATCATTTATTTTTTGTAATTTAGTGTTTATTATTGTTTGTAATTTAGTTAATTGTATTTAATTAATGTAATTTATTTAATTTTAGTGTAATGTTAGGTGTTAGTGTAAGGTAATAACTATCTAAGGTTAATAACTATTTACTAACTAATCTACCTAGTTAAAATAAATACAAACTTAGCTGTGAAATAAAAATAAAACCTAAGATAGCTACAATGTAACTATTAGTTATATTGTAGCTAGCTTAGGGTTTATTTTATAGGTAAGTATTTAGTTTTAAATAGGAATTATTTAGTTAATGATAGTAATTTTGATTTTGATTTATTTTAATTATATTTAAGTTAGGGGTGTTAGGGTTAGACTTAGGGTTAGGTTTAGGGGTTAATAAATTTAGTATAGTGGCGGCGGTGATGTTGGGGGCGGCAGATTAGGGGTTAATAATATTTAACTAGTGTTTGCGATGCGGGATTGTGGCGGTTTAGGGGTTAATATGTTTATTATAGTGGCGGCGACGTCCGGAGCGGCAGATTAGGGGTTAATAATTTTATTTTAGTGTTTGCGATGAGGGGAGGGCCTTGGTTTAGGGGTTAATAGGTAGTTTGTGGGTGTTAGTGTACTTTGTAACACTTTAGTTATGAGTTTTATGCTACAGCTTTGTAGCGCAAAACCCATAACTACTGACTTTAGATGGCGGTACGAATCTTGACGGTATAGGATGTACCGCTCACTTTTTTGCCTCCCAGGCAAAACTCGTAATACCTGTACTATGGAAGTCCCATTGAAAAATGACTTTTTGAAAGGTGTGGTAGTTACGTTGCGTTACGGCCAAAAAGCTGTGCGGTACAGCTATACCTACAAGACTCGTAATAGCAGCGGTAGTGAAAAAGCAGCGTTATGGGCCATAACGCAAAACTCATAATCTGGCCGATAGATAGCTACACTCTGGAGCAGCAATGCACTACTGGGAGCTAGCTGTTGGTGGTTATATACATATGCTTCTTCTCGTTATCTCACCAGAAGTGTTCCGCTCAAGTAAGCCTGCAGGGAAGGGCATTCAAAGCTGCTTGCACAGCTTGATAATGGAGTCCTTAATCTGAATTTTGAATGAGTAGAAGATTTTTTTCTGACAAAGTGCAAAGTTAGTTCTATTTTCTCTGCGCCAAGTATCATGTGACAGACATTTATGGTGGATTGCAGTGCAGGACAGATGGTAGGTTGGAAAACCAGAGAAGATATAGCTGCAATAGTCAATGAAGAAAATAATGGATTTGTGGTGAGGGGAGAGTGAAAGAAGGGGAAAAGAGAAGGAGCTTGGTTTAGGAGACGGTGAGCTTTAAATAATGAGAGGGGATTCAGGATGAGATAGTGTATAGGCAGCTAGTGAACATGGAGAGCAGGAAAGAGTATATATCAGCTGCAGACAGGTACTGTATGTACAATAATGAAACCCACATGAATTGATTAAGGAACCTGGGGATAGTACGTAGTCTGAAGAAAAAAGGAAGGGACCTAGAGCCTTTGTTGCATGCAAACAGTGTGGTAAAGGGAAAGTGGATGTGCTAAAGAAGGATTCACTGAAGGTACAGTTAGAGAAATAGGGAAAAAAATTACAAAAAGCTTTGTCACCAGCTACCATTAATTGTACATTTTGGAGACAAATAGTATAGTAAGCAGCATCAAAAACTGCAGGTAGGTTGAGGAGGAGTAGCAGAGAGAAGCAGCTTTTAGACTTGGCTATAAACAGGTCATTTGTCACCTTGGTACAATAATTGGTGGTGAAGGGTCAAAAAGAGAGTTCAAAGTGAGAAAGAGAGAACGTATGTATACAAGCATTTTAGGATGTTTGGAACCATGGGGTAGAAGAGTGATTGAGCAGTATTTGGAGGAGGAGGCTGAACCAAGTAAAAGTTTCTTATGGATTGGTGGTATCAGTACATGTTTGAGAGATTATTATTATTAAGTGTTTGTAGAGCGCCAACAGATTCTGGAGCACTATAAACATAGACAGTATACAAGATAACATTATAGAGATCAAATGGGTAGATGGCCTGCCGACAGTTGCCCTGTTGTAGTCGGCTCTTATGAAGGTGATCTACAAACAGCTGGGCCCAAAGGCTTACATGCTAAGGGGTTCAAGGGGATAGCAATGGAGATAGGAAAGGTTAATGTAGGTTGTATGCATCCCTGAATAGTAGAGTCTTCAGGGAATGCTTAGAAGCTTTCAAAACTAGGAGAGAGGCAGAGAGTTTCACAAGATAGGAGCCAGTCTGGAGAAGTCCTGTAAACAGGAATGTGAGGAGGTAACATGAGAGGATGAAAGTAGGAGATTGTGAGCAGAGCGAAGGAGACGGAGGGAGAGTATATGGAGACAAGGTCTGAGATATAGGGGGAGCAGTGCAGTTGAGGGCTTTGTATGTCAGAGTGGGAATCCTGGAGGCAAGAGGAAGCCAGTAAAGGGATTGGGAAAGAGGTGCAGCAGATGAAGAGCGACATGTAAGGAAGATGAGCCTGGCAGAGGCATTCATAATGGATTGTAAAGGAGCTAGGTGGCAGATAGGGAGACCGGAGAGGATGGCATTGCAGTAGTCGAGGCGGGAAAGGATGAGAGAGTGGATTAAAATCTTAGTTTTGTCTTGTGTAAGGAAATGTCTAATTTTAGAGATGGCTTTAAGATCGAAGCGGCAGGCTTTAGCCAATTATTGAATGTGAGGAGTGAAAGAAAGATCAGAGTCAAGTGTGACCCCAAGACATCGGGCATGTGGGCTAGGGGTAATGATGGAATTATCGACAGGTGGAAATAGGAGGTTAGGGTGAGCACATGAGAGCATTAACCCTTTTAACCCATAATGACGTATATATACGTTGTGCAGTACTTTGCTTATTGTACTGCACAACGTATATATATATATACATCTGAGCTGCAGGAAGCTTCAGCAGTCTCGGCTGTTAAATTAGAGCCGAGAGCTGGAGTTCCTGAGCTCCACGCATCTGCCTGCATATGGAACCAGAGTGCAATTGGTGCTCTGGTTCCATATATGAATACAGATGCCAGATCTTTACAGACGGTCTGTGTGTGTCACTGTCTGTAACGATCATCTACTAGTGCCGGTGGGAGGGAAACCTGGAAGCGGGTGGGTGGTCCAGCAGTGGAAGGAGGAGGGAGTGGGAGGGCTCTACACTGCGGAAATAAAAAAATAAAGAGGGAGGGAGGGGGAGCTACACTACAGAAAAAAGGGGGGTTGGGGATCCCTAACTAATTATCACGGGAGGGGGGACGACAACTACACTACATAAAACGTAAAAAATATATATATATTTTAAAAAGGTGTTTTTTAGGTACTGGCAGGCATGTCAGTACATAAGATATCGAACACTAGTTAGAGGGGGAGAGTTAGAGAGCTGTTTGGGAGGGATCAGGGAGGTTGGAGGGTTATGGGGATCCCACACTGTAGCAAATAGGGAGGGATTAATAAACAAAAAAAAAAGTTGTTTTAAATCTTTATATTAGCAGACTGTCTGCCACTACCTAAGATGGTGGTGACCAGTGAGGGGTGAGGGAGGGAAGAGAGCTGTTTGGGAGGGATCAAGGAGTGGGAAGTGTCAGGTGGGAGGGTAATCTCTACACTAAAGCTAAAATGAACCTTACAATCTACCTGATTAACCCCATGACTGCCAGGAATAATAAAAGGGTGGTGCACAGCTGCAATTAGCAACCTTCTAATTACCAAAAAGCAATGGCAAAGCCATATATGTCTGCTATTTCTGAATAAAGGAGATCCCAGAGAAACTTTTACAATCATTTGTGCCATGATTGCACAAGCAGTATTTAAATAATTTCAGTGAGAAACCCAAAGTTTGTTAAAAAAATGTTTTATATGATTACATTTGGCTGGGAAATGGTGGCATATATTATACCAAAATGGGCCTAGATCAATACCTTGGGTTGTCTACTTAAAAATATATATAGTTTTGACAGGTAAATAAAAAACAAGACTCTGTTTCTGTTTAAATGAAGTGATAGCAAACATGCTAAAAATTCTCTAGTATTTTGAGCAAGTTCTTCTGTGAAAGTCATGGTAGTGAAGGGGTTAAACATGGGTGAAATACAATTAGGATTAGAAGACAGAGATGATTGTGTTGAGAAGTAGTTTTGCTTGGAAATCTTTTCTGAAAATAAAAGATAGTGTAGACAATTAGTCATCGAGACATTCTTTAGATTCATTGACTTTATAACATTATCTTACACACACAAAGAAGAATTATAATAATTGAGTGAAGTTTATTTTATACTACTAAAAAGTCTATTCTAATATTTATTTTCCTGAGAAGTATATCCTTCCTTACCCAGGTTTGAAGAAATCCCTAACAACTTAATCATCATCATAATTCAACATAAACTCTATGCTAAGGCCAATATTTATCAAGCTCCGTACGGAGCTTGAAGGGTTGTGTTTCTGGCGAGTATTCAGACTCACCAGAGACAGCAGTTATGAAGCAGCGGTCACAAAGACCTCTGCTCCATAACCTGTCCGCCTGCTCTGAGCAGACGGACAGACATCGCCGGAAATCAACCCGATCGAGTACGATCGGGTTGATTGACACACCCTGCTGGCGGCCGCGAGTCTGCAGGGGGCAGCGTTGCACCAGCAGCTCTTGTTAGCTGCTGGTGCAATGCTGAATATGGCGAGCGTATTGCTCGCCGTATTCAGCGAGGTCTGGCGGACCTGATCCGCAGTGTCGGATCAGGTCCGCCAGACCTTGATAAATAGAGGCCATAGAATGGAAACAATTCAGAAAACAAGTTCATTTTAAGTATGTTAATAGAGATGGGACTCAAGGTTTTGGTACACGCTAATAGAATATTACAAATAATACACACATTGGTGCTAATACAGATAAAGAACCTATAATATAAACATAATATGTATAGTCTGTCTTCATAAAAGCAAATAAAAACATATAAAATACTAACAGTATTTTCTAAAATAGGTTATTAAAATAATTTGTACAACTATTTTACAAATATAGACATGTATTGACTATCCTCTCAAGTTACTTTAAGATTACAGTAAAACGTTAAAGGGACATTCCGGTCAAAATTTAATACATGTATTGGAAAAACTGCTTCTAGTAAAAGTTATCACCGTTTTAGTGTTAAAATGTTCTCTGCATATGCATATGAAGCCTATCTAGATATTCTCAGTGCACCAGCATGTTAAATACTGCAGCAGCTCAGAGCACCAGTGGGGCTTGTATCATATCAGCAAAGGTGCAAACTGAGCTATTTCTCTCTGAGCAAGTGCTTTGTTTAAAATGCTGGTGCACGGTGCATACATAAATACAATTTACAGCTATATCTTTTTATTAGAAGCATTTTTGCTAATACATTACAAAAATGATTCTATTCAAAACTGAAATGCATCCTAGTGGATTCCTTTTTTGGCTGGAATGTCCCTTTAAGGACATTGTATTCAAACATTTACATCATGCCGATGGACAGCTGCAATTTGACATGGTAATTTTTTCTTGCTTGAAAAAGGCTATGTAAAAGTGATTTCCATTAGCTTGAAACTAACAAGAAATGTATGTCTATGAGCAACATATATTGCTGTATTAAAGGGACATGCTAGCCATATGCTAAATCCCTTAAAAGTGATGTAGTCATTGTAGTATATCTTTAAAAGTTGACTGGAAACATCACATCAACATCTCTATGAAAAAAGGAAGATATGTAACCTTAGTAGCCACATCCCATTGTAGAGGACATTTAAACATCCAATCTGAATGCTTGTCACAGGACTAGCAAGGGAGTTTTTGGGATGTTCAGGCACAATCACTTTATTTCCCTACTCAGTTTAAGGAAATATAGTAAGAAATCTCATGAGATTGTGGTGAAATATCGTTAGATTATGAACAAATCATACAAGATCACAGTAAAATAAAGTGTAAATTCAGCACTGAAGATGCTGGTTGGATGCATGGAATGTTGAATCAAATACTTCTCAAGTCTATGAGAATCCACATATGAATATTTAATTTTTATTTTTGTTAATGTTTTTTCCCCAAAATCATATGTAGAAAATGTAGTACTTGCACTACATAATAATAATAATAATAATAATAATGGCTGAATTAATATCACTCTCCCATATAGTCTAATTCAGCTGGGGAGTTGTGTCAACAAGTAAGGAAGACACCGTATCCAATTATCTTTATTTTTCTTAAAGGGACAGTCTAGTCCAAAATAAACTTTCATGATTCAGATACAGAATGTAATTTTAAACTATTTTCCAATTAAATTTTATCACCAATTTTGCTTTGTTCTCTTGGTATTCTTAGTTGAAAGCTAAACCTAGGAGGTTCATATGCTAATTTCTAAGCCCTTGAAGGCCGCCTCTTCTCTCAGGGCATTTTGACAGTTTTTCACCACTAGAGGGTGTTAGTTCATGTGTATAATATAGATAACACTGTGCTCACTGGGCTTAGATACAAGGTAATCACAGAGGTAAAAAGTGTATTTATATAACTGTGTTGGTTGTGCAAAACTAGGGAATGGGTAATAAAGGAATTATCTATCTTTTTAAACAATAAAAATTCTGGTGTAGACTGTCCCTTTAACCTTATTTTGTGCAAAAAAAACCAAAACTTTTATGGTTATTTGTTGTTTTTTTGTTTGTTTGTTTTTTTACACACAATAGAAAAAAATTGCCTAAATTGGAGTATATTCTAATTCTTTAGTAAAAGCATATCAAGACTTTCTATAAAATTCACAGTATATTCTACAGGATTTTTCTGTAGATTCATTATTTTTTAAAGTATGTCCAAAGTATCTTTAAGTAAAAGAAACATGAGGTCAGTAAATAACTTTAAAATAGAAAATACATTTTATAGCTTATTAAACAAAATTTGCTGCATAGTTTGTATTGGAGCAAATAAAAAACTTTTCAGATAGGAGAATCATATACGTGTAAAAATGGTCAATAATGTGCTGCCTTTATGTAAAGATCTCTATGTTCTTCCAAGCTTCCCTTAACCTTGCTGAGACCTTGAACATCTTCATTTGAAGTACCACGCCGAACTTCCCCTCCAGGTCTGGCAGACTGTCTCCCTCTGGGACCTCAAGAGTGAATCTCTGCAGAATCCAAGAGAGAAAGAGAAATATTTCCATTTTTGCCAGGGCTTCTCCAAGGCACACCCGAACTCCGGCTCCGAAAGGAAGATAGCTCGGGGAAGGAGAGTACACGCGATTACCGTTTTCATCCAAGAAACGATCTGAAATTAATAACGCTGCTGTTAGAATCCCACTACATTTGTTTACCCAAAATTAATTCACTTGTGAAACTGTAGATCTAAATATATCACTATTAAAATGTGTAACATATTTCAGAATAAAAGGAGACTAAAGTTAAAGGGAAAGTAAACTCAAAATGAAACTTTTGTGATTTAGATAGCATGCAATTTTAAAGAACTTTTCAATTTATGTTTTTATTAAAGGCACACTAAACCCATTTTTTTCTTTTACGATTTGGATAGAGCATGCAATTTTAAACAACTTTCTAATTTACTCCAGGAATGAAAGCTTAGGAGCTGTCCCATTTTTGGTTCAGGACCCTGGATAGCGCTTGCTGATTTGTGGCTACATTTAGCAACCATTCAGCAAGCGCTACCCAGGTGCTGAACCTAAAATGGGCCGTCTCCTAAGCTTTTATTTCTACTTATCAAATAAAGATATCAAGAAAATAAAGAAAAATTGATAATAGTAGTAAATTAAAAAGTTGCTTAAAATTGCATGCTTTATCTGAATCATGAAAGAAAAAAAAATTGGGGTTAGTATCCCTTTAACTGAAAAATTAAATGCACTGCAATACAATCAAAGGATATGTGCAGCTTGATGAAAAGTCCCTTTAAATTAGGTGAAGTCGTTCCTTTCAGGTTTCAGCACAGTATGGTAAATTACTGTTTATTATCAAAATTGCTTTGTTTTCTTGAAAAGCATATTTAGGTAGGCTCAGGGTCAATAATGCACTACTGGGAGCTAGCTAGAGATTGGTGGCTGCACATATATGCCTCTTGTCTTTGGTTCAGCCATTGTGTTCAGCTAGCTCCCAGTAGTGCATTGCTGCCCCTGAACATACTTAAGTTTACTCTACATAAAAAGAGAACAAAAGAACAAAGTAGATTTGATAAAAAAAAGTAAATTAGAAAATCTCTTTTGCCTTATCTGAACAATGAAAGTTTAATTTTGATTTCACTGTTCCTTTAAAGTTGATGGGTAAGGGAAAGAAGGGTAGATAGGAAAATAAATACTTTAATAAAGAGGCAGTAAGTGGATTATCCTTTTGGCAAAAAGAAGAGGAAACAAATGGTAGATAAAATAAAGAATTCCTTTCATATTAATAGTACAAATTAGTAAACCCTAATCTATTTTTCAGATGGATAGAATTTACCTAATGGGTCTTATTAGCACTGTTTATATAGTAAGACACAGATTACAAGTGAGACACTATTGATAATGCCAAGGGCGCTATTATGATAGTGCACATACTGATATTACAAGTTAATGGTAAAAAAGATTAAAGGGACACTGAACCCAAATTTTTTCTTTCATGATTCAGATAGAGCATGCAATTTTAAGCAACTTTCTAATTTACTCCTATTAGCAATTTTTCTTCATTCTCTTGCTATCTTTATTTAAAAAGGAAAGTCCAGAACAGTTATTTTATTTATTGGTGGATAAATTTATCCACCAATCCACAAGAACAACCTGGGTTGTTTACAAAAAATGGGCCAGAATCAAAACTTACATTCTTGCTTTTCAAATAAAGATACCAAGAGAATTAAGAACATTTACTAATTTGAGTAAATTAGAAAGCTGTTTAAAATTGCATGCTCTTTCTGAATCACAAATGAAAATAATTGGGTTCAGTGTCCCTTTAACCAGAGAATGTTAGCGACCTTTAATTTCACAGGATAGAGTGGCCACGCTTATATTACAAGTGGTGAGTTATTTTGTGTTTCACTCAAACAAATTATAAGGCTAAAAAAGTTAGTGTGACTGGATACCTGAAGTAAAGTGACAGACTTAAAATAATTATATCACACACATATAAATACAAATACAAAACTGAGTCCTTCCCAGATCCCAGTCCAACACTCTGTCATATAGATACATATATATACTGCATATATATTTATATATATACAGTATATATGTTGCGGGTAAAGTCAGAAATTGGGTAATCCTAGGATTACCCAAGCAGCTCTGGGTAAAGTCCAAAGTAACATCATAAATCTACTCAGAGTGCTGTGGGTAAAGCCCAAAATAACATAAATCTACTCAGAGTAGTCACTGCATTAAACATATATACAATGCACTGTAATTCCCAGATCCTATATTATAAAAGGCCAAGTATGTTTGTCCGATGCAGTCATGCGCAGTACCTGGCCATAAGGAAGAATCAGTCAATGAGGATCAGACAGCAGAGGGGCCGTGCGAGAGGTGACACGCAAGGGGGAGGCGAAAGCGGGCAGGGGGTGGGGGTGAGCGGGGGGACCGCTGTACTACAGAAAAAAAAGTTGAGAGCAGCAGGGAAGGGGAAGGAGGGAGTGGGGATCCAAATAGATGGGGATTTTGGACCGTGTACACAGGCTTTAGGACTAGTCTTCTATATATTTGATTTAAAAGAAAACAAACTGCTTTTTAGCACATTTCAATGACAAATACAATTATCAAACATATATACGATGCACTGTAATTTCCACATCTTCACTATCTTTTTTTTACTCTGCCTGGGGGGTTCAAGGGGGGAAACCTCATTCCCCAAGGTTTGGATGCCAGAGGATTGGCGCGGCGCCTTCCTTCAACTCCCTAGGCAGAGGCAAAAAATAGTGTAGATGGGGAATTACATCACTTCGGGCTTTACCCAGAGCTGCTTGGGTAATCCTAGAATTAACCGGGTAATGCTAGGATTACCCGGATTTCTGACTTTACCCGTAACATATATACCCCTTTAGGTTAGCACTTGAGCGAAAGCCAGGCCTGAGTTTTATAGTGTGCCCCGGAGTCTATAAGGTGAGGAATTTAGCGCGGCCACACTATCTGAAGAGCTGAGTTATAGTTAATGCTGTGTACAATTCACCTAAAATAGGAGAATTGCAGGTGAACTGTATGCAGCATTAACTTGGGAAAGATTTCAAATCACCCACAATTCACCTGCAATTAATCTCTTTGTGAATAGAGCCCATAGTGATCTATTTTCTTAAAGGGACATAAAACAGGTTGAGATCTGTGCATATTCTAAAAGGGCTAATTAAAAATAGTTTGCATAAAAAAAATGTTTAAAAATTGCTGACAAGTATTTTAAAATAATTTTCAAACATAAGCAAAATGAATTACATAGCTAAGCTGCCTGGAGAACAAACTCCACCCCCTTATCAGAGTTTAGACACAGGCATTGTATTTCAACTGAGTTCCCATCTTCTAGGCATGCTCCAGCAGATAATCCCTATTCACTTTTGCATTCTACCAAAATAACAATAGATATAGATACAGCCATAGAAGGAAATTTGTGTGGGGGGGTTAGAGCTTTACAATTCAGAAACTAAAAAGAAAGGGTAAATGGCGAGGCACTGCAGTATAAATAATTAAAGGTAAAGTAATTAAAGTAAATATTATTATATTTTGTCTCTATCCCAACTTGTTTTATGTCCCTTTAACCTATTTCCTATTACATGTTTAATCCAGAGAGGTGGGGGTCAATTTGTTAAATGTCGAGCGGACATGATTTGCTATAGCATACACTGTCAGCACTTATCATTGCACAAGCATTTCTAGTGAAATACTTGTGCAATTCCTCCCCCTGCTCATTGACAGCCAATCGGCCGCTAGCAGAGGGTATCAATCATCCTAGTAGTATTGGATCAGGATGATTTCAGTCCGCCACAAAAGGAGCAGCAGTCTTACAAATTATTCGTGTAGAGCATGTAATTTTAAACAACTTTCCAATTTACTTCTATTCACTAATTTGCTTTGTTCTCTTTGCACCTATTGAAAAGCAGAATCAGTGCACTACTGGGAGTTAGCAGCTGATTGGTGGCTGCACATATATGCCTCTTGTCTTTGGTTCAGCTAGCTCCCAGTAGTGCATTGCTGTTTCTTCAACAAAGGATACCAAGAAAACAAATCATTGGAAAGTTGTTTAAAATTGCATGCGCTACCAGAATAATTCAAGTTTAATTTTGACTTTACTGTTACTTTACACATGATGCTTCTCTCAAGGTGGTCATAATACACACACAGCAAGGAATGTCTGCATTCCCAGACACATACTATAGAAAAAAGTTAATAAAATAGAACATAATATATAAGCCCTGATTCTTATATAATATATGTAACGTTGTCATACATACTTATTGGTAGTTTCTTTAATTCCCCTTAATCGGCACAGACCACATACCCGGATCACACAATCTACACCTTAAACCTCCCAGAACCAGTATAAAAAAAAGAAAATGTTGGAGGTATACATACATTGTTTATGGCAAGTAAAAATGTAACTAAAAACTTTTAGGGGTATATTTATTATAGTGCGAGCTGACATGATACGATGTAGCGTATCATGTCCGCTGCACATCGATAAATGCCGACAGCATATATCATTGCACCAGCAGTTCTTGCGGCCAATCAGCTGCTAGCAGTGGGTGTCAATCAACCCGATCGTATTCGATCGGGTTGATTTCTGTCCGCGGCCTCAGAGCGGGCGGTCTTTAGACTGCTGCTTCATAACTCCATACAGAGCTTGATAAATCGGCCCCTTAGTGTGATCATTGTATGTAAACTCCTAGGGTGAGAGCCAAGTCATAGCACATGTATGTTTCTCCAACATCAGTAATGCAGGAATTACACATTGAAAGATTTAAATGCACAAACCTGGATTAAACATTTCAGGGGTTTCCCATTCCTTTTCATCATGATGAAGAGACCACAGGTTTATAACCACTCTGGCTTCTTTTGGAATTGTGTATTCCCCAATGCTATTAAATAAAGATATCTAGTTAAGTACAACTGGTAATGACCATTCTCAAATAATCCTATAGCAACATCAAAAGATTAACCGGCTGTGGGATCATTTCTCTTTCCTATAGGCAAAGTGAAACAGATTGCACGTGGTGTAAAAATATTTTTAAAAAATCAGAACCTTATTAAGAATAGATTGGAAGAGCGATAAGTATGGTATTATATAAATTTATAAATATGGCAAGGGTTTTGATAAGGGTTAGAAGGGAAGTAAGTACTACTTTACATTCAGAAAAGCTGTGAGAAACAGGAATTTTTCTTAAAGGAACATGAAACTCAAAAAATTTCTTTAATGACTCAAATTGAGCATACAATTTTAATCAACTTTTCAATTTACTTCTTCTATCTAATTTGCTCAGGAACTGCAAGCTAGCTGCTGATTGGTGGCTACACATATATGTGTCTTGTCATTGACGTTTCAATGTGTTCAGCTACCTTTCAGAAGTGCTTTGCTGTTCCTTCAACAAAGGATACCAAGAGAATGAAACCAAATTGATAAGAAAATTGGAAAGTTGTTTATAAAAGTATGCTCTATCTGAATCGTGAAATAAAATTTTTTGGGTTTTATGTCCCTTTAACTTGAAGCTTTAATCATTTTTTTTATTGTAGCCACCTTGATGAAATCCAAATCTCACAAAAAATCTGCCCTACATTTTTATCCAAGACTTTTTCTAAAGTTCCTCTCATGTGTCATTTGTGTCAATACCCCCAGCAGTATTTGCTAGTACAAATTGTTCTTTAGAGAAGGCTTTGTCTCCCTATACACTCTTTATACTCATAAATTCAGAGTTTGGATGGATACCACAAAGTCAGGGGTTTCAATAAAACCATATTTTGTCTGCAGTAGAGAGGCTGATGCACAATGAATAATTCCTCTTCTGAAATGTTGTGTATCAGTATCTTATGTTCTGCCAACACAAGAAGAAGTTATTGAAGCCTCAGCAGTGTGGCATTTCCGCATTTGTATCTCTGATCTTGCCTCTTACAGACATTGCATATCACACTTCTACACAGATCGGAATTTCAGTTAGAGGTTTCAAGTAGAGATTTTAACCATCAAAATAAACTTCTAGTTAATTTAAACAACAAGAGTTAGGACTTGTTTAATCACAGAAACTAAGGTGCCACGGCTCACAGAATCATACTCCTGGCTCCTAACTCTTCGGGATATACAACACAATGTCTGGCTCCTTAATATATTTATCTTGCTCCTCATTATTCTTGCTGGCTCCTAATGTTGATGTAAATTTGTCAACCCCTGCCAGTCATAGTTTACACAGAAATAGAATTTGACAGCTGATTGTAATCAGAAAGTCGTCGGAGTCTGCCTTTATTTACTTTTAAAGTGTAAAATGAATTAATTCTCAAGACATTCTTGCCTTTTTATAGTATCTGTCTTTACCACCTCTATTGGATGTGTAATTCCATGAACCAAGCTCTTTCTCTCAAGAAGTGGCTATGCGCAATGTGGCATGTGCATCAGTGTCTCACACTACAATGTGCCACTTTTATTAACCTCTTGGATACCAAAGAGGGGTGCAACCAAATAGTTCATCCTAATCAGATTTCTAGACCTATCCTAAATCTATACCTAGTTATCGCAGTCTTATCACTCAGTAAATGGTGAATGATATCATTGTTTCACAGAAGGCAAGATCTTAGTATAAATTGGGAAAACATATTTCTAGTTAGTGTAAAACAAAAGATCAAAGAGAAGGGGCTTTTTCTTTCATGTAATTAGCAAGAGTCCATGAGCTAGTGACGTATGGGATATACATTCCTACCAGGAGGGGCAAAGTTTCCCAAACCTCAAAATGCCTATAAATACACCCCTCACCACACCCACAAATCAGTTTTACAAACTTTGCCTCCTATGGAGGTGGTGAAGTAAGTTTGTGCTAGATTCTACGTTGATATGCGCTCCGCAGCAGGTTGGAGCCCGGTTTTCCTCTCAGCGTGCAGTGAATGTCAGAGGGATGTGAGGAGAGTATTGCCTATTTGAATTCAATGATCTCCTTCTACGGGGTCTATTTCATAGGTTCTCTGTTATCGGTCGTAGAGATTCATCTCTTACCTCCCTTTTCAGATCGACGATATACTCTTATATATACCATTACCTCTACTGATTCTCGTTTCAGTACTGGTTTGGCTTTCTACTACATGTAGATGAGTGTCCTGGGGTAAGTAAGTCTTATTTTATGTGACACTCTAAGCTATGGTTGGGCACTTTTATATAAAGTTCTAAATATATGTATTCAAACATTTATTTGCCTTGACTCAGGATGTTCAAACATTCCTTATTTCAGACAGTCAGTTTCATATTTGGGATAATGCAATTTTTTTCTTACCTTAAAATTTGACTTTTTTCCCTGTGGGCTGTTAGGCTCGCGGGGGCTGAAAATGCTTCATTTTATTGCGTCATTCTTGGCACAGACTTTTTTGGCGCAAAAAAAATTCTGTTTGCGGCATCATACGTGTCGCCGGAAGTTGCGTCATTTTTGACGTTTTTTTGCGCCAAAATTGTCGGCGTTCCGGATGTGGCGTCATTTTTGGCACCAAAAGCATTTAGGCGCCAAATAATGTGGGCGTCTTTTTTGGCGCTAAAAAATATGGGCGTCACTTTTGTCTCCACATTATTTAAGTCTCATTATTTATTGCTTCTGGTTGCTAGAAGCTTGTTCACTGGCATTTTTTCCCATTCCTGAAACTGTCATTTAAGGAATTTGATCAATTTTGCTTTATATGTTGTTTTTTCTATTACATATTGCAAGATGTCCCAGATTGACACTGAGTCAGAAGATACTTCTGGAAAAACGCTGCCTGGTGCTGGATCTACCAAAGTTAAGGGTATCTGCTGTAAGCTTATGGTATCTGTTCCTCCAGCTGTTGTTTGTAATGACTGTCATGACAAACTTGTTAATGCAGATAATATTTCCTTTAGTAATGTTACATTACCTGTTGCTGTTCCGTCAACATCTAATACTCAGAGTGTTCCTGTTAACATAAGAGATTTTGTTTCTAAATCCATTAAGAAGGCTATGTCTGTTATTCCTCCTTCTAGTAAACGTAAAAGGTCTTTTAAAACTTCTCATTTTTCAGGTGAATTTTTAAATGAACATCATCATTCTGATTCTGATAATGGTTCCTCTGGTTCAGAGGATTCTGTCTCAGAGGTTGATGCTGATAAATCTTCATATTTATTCAAAATGGAATTTATTCGTTCTTTACTTAAAGAAGTTTTAATTGCATTAGAAATAGAGGATTCTGGTCCTCTTGATACTAAATCTAAGCGTTTAGATAAGGTTTTTAAATCTCCTGTAGTTATTCCAGAAGTTTTTCCTATCCCTGATGCTATTTCTGAAGTAATCTCCAGGGAATGGAATAATTTGGGTAATTCATTTACTCCTTCTAAACGTTTTAAGCAATTATATCCTGTGCCATCTGACAGATTAGAGTTTTGGGACAAAATCCCTAAAGTTGATGGGGCTATCTCTACTCTTGCTAAACGTACTACTATTCCTACGGCAGATAGTACTTCCTTTAAGGATCCTTTAGATAGGAAGATTGAATCCTTTCTAAGAAAAGCTTACTTATGTTCAGGTAATCTTCTTAGACCTGCTATATCTTTAGCGGATGTTGCTGCAGCTTCAACTTTTTGGTTAGAAGCTTTAGCGCAACAAGTAACAGATCATAATTCTCATAGCATTGTTAATCTTCTTCAACATGCTAATAACTTTATTTGTGATGCCATCTTTGATATCATTAGAGTTGATGTCAGGTATATGTCTCTAGCTATTTTAGCTAGAAGAGCTTTATGGCTTAAAACTTGGAATGCTGATATGTCTTCTAAGTCAACTTTGCTTTCCCTTTCTTTCCAGGGTAATAAATTATTTGGTTCTCAGTTGGATTCTATTATCTCAACTGTTACTGGAGGGAAAGGAACTTTTTTACCACAGGATAAAAAATCTAAAGGTAAATTTAGGTCTAATAATCGTTTTCGTTCCTTTCGTCACAATAAGGAACAAAAGCCTGATCCTTCACCCACAGGAGTGGTATCAGTTTGGAAACCATCTCCAGTCTGGAATAAATCCAAGCCTTTTAGAAAACCAAAGCCAGCTCCCAAGTCCACATGAAGGTGCGGCCCTCATTCCAGCCCAGCTGGTAGGGGGCAGATTACGTTTTTTCAAAGAAATTTGGATCAATTCAATTCACAATCTTTGGATTCAGAACATTGTTTCAGAAGGGTACAGAATTGGCTTCAAGATAAGGCCTCCTGCAAAGAGATTTTTTCTTTCCCGTGTCCCAGTAAATCCAGCGAATGCTCAAGCATTTCTGAAATATGTTTCAGATCTAGAGTTGGCTGGAGTAATTATGCCAGTTCCAGTTCTGGAACAGGGGCTGGGGTTTTATTCAAATCTCTTCATTGTACCAAAGAAGGAGAATTCCTTCAGACCAGTTCTGGATCTAAAAATATTGAATCGTTATGTAAGGATACCAACATTCAAAATGGTAACTATAAGGACTATCCTGCCTTTTGTTCAGCAAGGGCATTATATGTCCACAATAGATTTACAGGATGCATATCTGCATATTCCGATTCATCCAGATCACTATCAGTTTCTGAGATTCTCGTTCCTAGACAAGCATTACCAGTTTGTGGCTCTGCCGTTGGGCCTAGCAACAGCTCCAAGAATTTTTACAAAGGTTCTTGGTGCTCTTCTGTCTGTAATCAGAGAACAGGGTATTGTGGTATTTCCTTATTTGGACGATATCTTGGTACTTTCTCAGTCTTCACATTTAGCAGAATCTCATACAAATCGACTTGTGTTGTTTCTTCAAAATCATGGTTGGAGGATCAATTTACCGAAAAGTTCATTGATTCCTCAGACAAGGGTAACTTTTTTAGGTTTCCAGATAGATTCAGTGTCCATGACTCTGTCTCTGACAGACAAGAGACGTCTAAAATTGATATAACTGGAAAAACCAATGTTACTAAGAACAAAGTATTTTTATATATAATAAATTTATATAGCGGTTTAGGCAAATATCGTGTTAACACATACACAATTTACTAAGGATGCCGGCATCTAAAAACAATAATAAAACATCATAAATATATTAAAAAATGCATTAAAAAACAAAGGGAATCGGCCGATACTTAAATTCTAAATCATATAAGATAGACAGTAGAAATATATCTATTTATAAACTTGTTTAAGGCAGATGACTCTTGTCACAATAATCTTAACTCTATGTATATTACCAATGTTTAGATTAGACAGTTGAGGCACAGTACATGAGGAAAGCGTCTAATCTGTTAGCTGTTAGGAGTGACTGTGGGTGATGAGACGTGAAATTGAACGTCACGTCACCTGACTAATAGTTTTCCTCCAATCCCTGGATTCAGTGGTTATTTGAAAACATATATTTCTTTGAAAAAATATATATGTATATGTATATATGCCAATGAAACAGTTCAGCATATGAGTGACTTTAGGTTAAGTTGAAATTGTTATACACAGAAATTATTCATATGTCTTCTCTCCATATATATCATAGAGATAGAGATGAACCTGTGAGTTGTAACACTGTGGATACTAAAAATATCAGAGAACAAAAGTAAGCAAATCTATTCGTTTCGGCTAAACGGATAAGGCAGCTAACACTGCCGAAACGCGTAGATTTGCTTACTTTTGTTCTCTGATATTTTTAGTATCCTCAGTGTTACAACTCACAGGTTCATCTCTATCTCTATGATATATATGGAGAGAAGACATATGAATAATTCCTGTGTGTAACAATTTCAACTTAACCTAAAGTCACTCATATGCTGAACTGTTTCATTGGCACTACAATCAGGTTCATTTCCATCCCCTTGATTAAAACACTGAGATGGATGTATGAGTAATTCCTGTGTGCCCTCTTGTTTCATCTCGCTCCCATCATAGCCTTAATCAAAACTACAGTACTGATAATAACTAAGTGCTTAGGAGCTTCACTGGAGAAAAAAACAGACAAAAAACAGATGAAAAAGAACGGATGAAAAAGAACAGATCAACATTTCACATAATCTAAAGCCGCGGATACAACAACTTGCTACAATTTGGAAAAGATTATTGGATATCGGACACTTGCAAGTATTGTTACTAACTGCTATATTCTAAATCACACTTTGATACAATTGTATATTTCTCAACTGGGACATATATATACATATATATTTTTTCAAAGAAATATATGTTTTCAAATAACCACTGAATCCAGGGATTGGAGGAAAACTATTAGTCAGGTGACGTGACGTTCAATTTCACGTCTCATCACCCACAGTCACTCCTAACAGCTAACAGATTAGACGCTTTCCTCATGTACTGTGCCTCAACTGTCTAATCTAAACATTGGTAATATACATAGAGTTAAGATTATTGTGACAA
Source organism: Bombina bombina (assembly GCF_027579735.1). Lineage (NCBI taxonomy): Eukaryota > Metazoa > Chordata > Amphibia > Anura > Bombinatoridae > Bombina > Bombina bombina. The sequence continues at coordinate 159,442,114 of NC_069507.1, read as the reverse complement.
GAGTCATCTGCCTTAAACAAGTTTATAAATAGATATATTTCTACTGTCTATCTTATATGATTTAGAATTTAAGTATCGGCCGATTCCCTTTGTTTTTTAATGCATTTTTTAATATATTTATGATGTTTTATTATTGTTTTTAGATGCCGGCATCCTTAGTAAATTGTGTATGTGTTAACAAGATATTTGCCTAAACCGCTATATAAATTTATTATATATAAAAATACTTTGTTCTTAGTAACATTGGTTTTTCCAGTTATTTCATTGTATAATCTAAACCATCTGTTGGTTAGCTCTATCTTGAGAGCGCTTATCCCACATCTATCTTTATTCCTCTATCAATAGTCTGAAATTTGAGATTTTTCAGACATTACAAGGGATTTAAGCATTAACCACTTGACTAGCACTCACACCACCCTTCTTTCTCTTGCTGACGTCTAAAATTGATCTCAGCTTGTCGAAACCTTCAATCACAATCATTCCCTTCGGTAGCCTTATGCATGGAAATTCTAGGTCTTATGACTGCTGCATCGGACGCGATCCCCTTTGCTCGTTTTCACATGCGACCTCTTCAGCTCTGTATGCTGAACCAGTGGTGCAGGGATTACACAAAGATATCTCAATTAATATCTTTAAAACCGATTGTACGACACTCTCTGGACAGATCACCATCGTTTAGTTCAGGGGGCTTCTTTTGTTCTTCCGACCTGGACTGTAATTTCAACAGATGCAAGTCTGACAGGTTGGGGAGCCGTTTGGGGGTCTCTGACAGCACAAGGGGTTTGGGAATCTCAGGAGGTGAGATTACCAATCAATATTTTGGAACTCCGTGCAATTTTCAGAGCTCTTCAGTCATGGCCTCTTCTAAAGAGAGAATCGTTCATTTGTTTTCAGACAGACAATGTCACAACTGTGGCATACATCAATCATCAAGGAGGGACTCACAGTCCTCTGGCTATGAAAGAAGTATCTCGAATACTGGTATGGGCGGAATCCAGCTCCTGTCTAGTTTCTGCGGTTCATATCCCAGGTATAGACAATTGGGAAGCGGATTATCTCAGTCGCCAAACGTTACATCCGGGCGAATGGTCTCTTCACCCAGAGGTATTTCTTCAGATTGTTCAAATGTGGGGACTTCCAGAAATAGATCTGATGGCTTCTCATCTAAACAAGAAACTTCCCAGGTATCTGTCCAGATCCAGGGATCCTCAGGCGGAAGCAGTGGATGCGTTGTCACTTCCTTGGAAGTATCATCCTGCCTATCTCTTTCCACCTCTAGTTCTTCTTCCAAGAGTAATCTCCAAGATTCTGAAGGAATGCTCGTTTGTTCTGCTGGTGGCTCCAGCATGGCCTCACAGGTTTTGGTATGCGGATCTTGTTCGGATGGCCTCTTGCCAACCGTGGACTCTTCCGTTAAGACCAGACCTTCTGTCGCAAGGTCCTTTTTTCCATCAGGATCTCAAATCCTTAAATTTAAAGGTATGGAGATTGAACGCTTGATTCTTAGTCAAAGAGGTTTCTCTGACTCTGTGATTAATACTATGTTACAGGCTCGTAAATTTGTATCTAGAAAGATATATTATAGAGTCTGGAAGACTTACATTTCTTGGTGTCTTTCTCATCATTTTTCCTGGCATTCTTTTAGAATTCCGAGAATTTTACAGTTTCTTCAGGATGGTTTGGATAAAAGTTTGTCTGCAAGTTCCTTGAAAGGACAAATCTCTGCTCTTTCTGTTCTTTTTCACAGAAGGATTGCTAATCTTCCTGATATTCATTGTTTTGTACAAGCTTTGGTTCGTATAAAACCTGTTATTAAGTAAATTTCTCCTCCTTGGAGTTTGAATTTGGTTCTGGGGGCTCTTCAAGCTCCTCCGTTTGAACCTATGCATTCTTTGGACATTAAAGGGACAGTATACACTCATTTTCATATAACTGCATGTAATAGACACTACTATAAAGAATAATATGCACAGATACTGATATAAAAATCCAGTATAAAACTGTTTAAAAACTTACTTAGAAGCTGTCACTTTGGCTCTGTTGAAAAGGTAGCTGGAAAGCCCACTGCAAGTGGCAAATAAGACACTCCCCCCTCCCCCTTCTTTTGCATATGAAAAGACCCTTTACACAAACAGGAGCAAGCTGGAGTAGGTAGTCGAGCGTATTCACATAAAACTTTGGGGCTTGGTTAGGAGTCTGAAAATCAGAGCAATGTTATTTAAAAATAAGCAAAACTATACATTAATTAAAAAAAAAAACTTTATGGGCTATATAAATAGATTATCTACAAAACATTTATGCAAAGAAAAAATGAGTGTATAATGTCCCTTTAAATTACTTTCTTGGAAAGTTTTGTTTCTTTTGGCCATCTCTTCTGCTAGAAGAGTTTCTGAATTATCTGCTCTTTCTTGTGAGTCTCCTTTTCTGATTTTTCATCAGGATAAGGAGGTGTTGCGAACTTCTTTTAAATTTTTACCTAAGGTTGTGAATTCTAACAACATTAGTAGAGAAATTGTGATTCCTTCATTGTGTCCTAATCCTAAGAATTCTAAGGAGAGATCATTGCATTCTTTGGATGTAGTTAGAGCTTTGAAATATTATGTTGAAGCTACTAAGAAATTCCGAAAGACTTCTAGTCTATTTGTTATCTTTTCCGGTTCTAGGAAAGGTCAGAAGGCCTCTGCCATTTCTTTGGCATCTTGGTTAAAATCTTTAATTCATCATGCTTATGTCAAGTCGGGTAAAACTCCGCCTCAAAGGATTACAGCTCATTCTACTAGGTCAGTTTCTACTTCCTGGGCGTTTAGGAATGAAGCTTCAGTTGATCAGATTTGCAAAGCAGCAACTTGGTCTTCTTTGCATACTTTTTTTTTTTTTAATATATTTTTATTGAGGTTTAGCATGATAAACATAAAACATAATACGCCTTTTTGATAGAATGAAAAAGGTACAAACAAAAATGAGTGTAACAATTCGGTAGTTATACATAAGAATGGTAGCAGGCTAATGACACCTCGATTTTTTGATAGAATAGCATAAATGACCGACCTATTGGTACCAGATTTCTAGGCCCAATGGGCCACAATTATACAAAGTAACTAATGACCGGGTATATAGGTCGGTAGAAGCTCCCGAAGGAGAACACATATATAGTAAGAAAAAAGGGGGGGGGTATTCAGCGGGTAAGCACCGCTATGCATATTGGGGGGAGGGGGGAGGGCGGAGCCAGATATAAATAAATACACAGATGTATTTGGGTGGTACCTTGGTTATAAATCTTAATCGTGCTAGCGAAACCAGATAGATGTGCCATGGGGATGTGCTATCTAACTGTCTGTTATGGGCCATGCGTAATCATGTTGGGGGTATACAAAAGGATATTTTAGTATTAGCAAGTGGGTTAAATAATCTATTGGGAAACCGACAATATATATTGTGCTAGTTTCTTAACTTAGGTGGGAAAGAGGGCTATATCAAGATGATTTGCTTAATATCAAAGGGGGGTAGTTATGACCTCCGGTATGCCTTTCCTGTATGTGGCTTATAGGCTAGGTGAGAAGATTGCGTAAGCATAAATATAGTATATTTAAAAATGTAAAGGCATAGTATATGCACCAGGAGGTGCCACTATATCGGAAGCATGCTGAACAATGTATTATGGACAGGCACTTAAATAGATTAAACTAGCCTACAGTAGATGGCCATGTTATCTTGCTTACATAGTGACAACAGGTAGTACACTTGACTTCCATGCTAATGAGATACTATAGTCTTATCCTGCACACAAGGTCCTAACATGCTAAAACTTAATAAATAACTAATAATTCAGCACAAGTGAATAGACTGGCAGGAGTACATAAAACATGTGACCAAGCAGCCCATCTAGCTTAGTAAATATACTAAATATTTTAAACTTATCTGAAATTGAGAATACATGAGAGAACCATAACAAAACAGATAACATGTACAATAAGAATAGCACAACATTTAGCCAGCAGAAACATATTCCTGTAAACCTAAAAACAGTAGTGTGTCCATATATAAAACCAGGTGCATACTGTCGTATAGAGAGACTTTCTACAGATGGCTAGTTAGTTAATTTACTTAAAAAGAAAATAATTACTGCTTAATAGCAGGATTGTGACTCCTCTGGCCATAAAGAGCGTAGTGAGTAGCAGTTTGTAACAAAAGCTGAGGATAGCCCTTAAAATAGCATAGATCTGGTGTAAAGGGCATCTAAAGGGCTATTATAAACATCCATGCTATAAATAAAGGTTTTTTAGAAATAAGCGAAGTGGGATATGGAGTAATTACTTTTAGACCAAGGGGAGCCTAATTGAATATATCTTACGCAAACTGGAATCCAGACCTATAGAACTATAGCTTAGTGTCTCTGAGCTCTGCCACAATGCCACTATATATATTGATACATAAACATGGAATATAGGTCCAAGCAGCTTAACTAGCTTAATAAATATTTAAACCGCAGAGCAGATTGTAGCCCTATCTTGTAATATTAAGGATCCTCTGACAAGCTAAAGTGTTGGGAGATTAGAGTAATATGGCGCACATTGCCAATATTAAGGAGCACTAGGATAATTAGGCTTATGAAGTGAACAAAAACAGCACTCAGCAAGTATTCAACCATACCTAACTGTTAAAATACAGAGCAATAACATGTGAACACTAACCCAGCTCTACAATTTAGGCATACGTAACTGATAATGCAGTAAAATTTTAAACTTTTAAAGGATTGCATATATACAGGTGAAGAAAGAAGACAACACACACTTCACACATCATGTTGCTAGAATAAATACACCTGTGAGAGAAGCTATACATTAATCAAATAGCATAACTAGAAAAATCAACCAGACAGTGTGGAGTTAAATTATGTTACATGTAAATAGCATTGTGATTTGCATAAAGATATTTATGTATAAGTTGTCACTTTCACTTATATCTAGAAAAAGAACCCTAGGAAGTAAATATATCATATTATTACTCGGATCAGGGGTATAGAGTCATATGTCCCAGATAAGAAATCTCTGCATGGGTATAGCAAAGACCTGTAGTGGGAATCCTTAGCGGGTGCAAGCCGTGGCTGGGCAAGAAATACAGCAAAGTCATCTCTGCAGTTCTAAATAGGTAATAGCTATCATCAGTACGTGCCTACTCACGGATATATATGTGTCATCTTGGCTACCGTGTGTGTGGGCACAACCTAAGCCACATTTTACCTTACCCGATCCCAGCTTTGCTAGACTGCCTGTTATAGGGACTCACCGTTAATCTGATCCAGGGCTCTATATAAACTGTAAAGTGCAGGCCAGGGAGTATCACAGCTACTTGTACGCACCAAAGTAGGTAAGGGTGTGCAGATAGTGACCGGAGTTTAAGTATAGGGCGAGTAGCGTCAAAGTTCCGATCGGGCTTGCAATCTGTCTCAGCAGCTGTTATGCATCCCAAATCTCCCACTGGCTGTCTTCGGTTGGTTGGCTGGATACTGGCGACAATAAAGTTTGGCCATGTGGATGACTGCAGGTCAGTGTTGCAAAGTACCTGTATGGACTTAGCTGTGTGGGGTGATATCTGAGGATCTCTATCTATCTCACCTTTGACCATAGCGCTGTTAGGCTCCACAGCCGATTCGGTTACAGTTGAGGCCATTTCGTTATTAGTGATCCTACTCTCAATGGGAGAATGCAAGCTGCATGTGAGATGAAAGGCGTTGCCCGATGCACAGGCCTCTCTTCCACATGAGACCGAAGCGAAGGGGCACTTCTCCCCACTGTAGTGTGCGTCTATGCTCAGTAGAGTAACATGTGGGGAAGACTCTGTGCGGGTCTGTGGCGGCTCCAGTAGTGAAATTGCTGCTCTTACACAAAGCCGGGAGGTCTCAGCATTTTTAGAGAGATCAGTCGCCATCTTGGGTAGCGGATCAGTTTCTTCCTCCCTCAGATCTTTAGTAGCAGATAGAAGGTCGTGGTAACAATAATCCATCTTCTCCTCAAAGGTTGTACACCACTTTTGTAGCTGTTCATATAGGTCTGCCATGTCTAATCGGCCAGCAGTCAGTTCTGCCTCGTGCTTTTAGTAAGCGCCGTACACTCAAGCCAGAACCTCAGTGAAAATGTTAGATTTCATTAAATGAAACTAGTAAAGAGTTGCTTTTTCCCTCTCACGACTGTAGTACCCAAGCTAAATCAACAGAGGATGTAAATTAGATGTTCTATTAGGCTTAATGTTTGTTAGCTTTTCAGGAGCCCATGAAACATACGTCCTGTCTCTTCTGATGCTGGCCTTCTTTGCATAGTTTTACTAAATTCTACCATTTGGATGTGTTTTCTTCTTCTGAAGCAGTTTTTGGTAGAAAAGTACTTCAGGCAGCTGTTTCAGTTTGATTCTTCTGCTTATAATTTCAGTTTTTTTCATTATAAGATTTAAACTTTATTTTGGGTGTGGATTATTTTCAGCGGAATTGGCTGTCTTTATTTTATCCCTCCATCTCTAGTGACTCTTGCGTGGAAGATCCACATCTTGGGTAGTCATTATCCCATACGTCACTAGCTCATGGACTCTTGCTAATTACATGAAAGATAACATAATTTATGTAAGAACTTACCTGATAAATTCATTTCTTTCATATTAGCAAGAGTCCATGAGGCCCACCCTTTTTTGTGGTGGTTTTGATTTTTTTGTATAAAGCACAATTATTCCAATTCCTTATTTTTTATGCTTTCGCACTTTTTTCTTATCACCCCACTTCTTGGCTATGCGTTAAACTGATTTGTGGGTGTGGTGAGGGGTGTATTTATAGGCATTTTGAGGTTTGGGAAACTTTGCCCCTCCTGGTAGGAATGTATATCCCATACGTCACTAGCTCATGGACTCTTGCTAATATGAAAGAAATGAATTTATCAGGTAAGTTCTTACATAAATTATGTTTTTAGAGTAGAAAAAATCCTGTCATATGTCTATATACATAACAGTGAGAAACATATGCAGCTCACACCATGGGGCCAATTTATCAATGCCTCAACTGATAATACGCTGGAATCTCGCGTCAAATTAGACGCAAAGTTGATCCACCGTAGTTAACAAAGTGTCAAGATCATCAAATGTTGTAATGTGATGTAATATACGCTCCTGCGATATCAATCCGACGCAGATCGATGCTTGTGTTATTCGAACGGAATACTGATCATCCGCCGTCACATTCGACTCTATTTGAGCCTCTTGTCAATTTATCAAACATTAAACAGGTACACTCGAGTCTATTCCGACGCAGCATACCTATCGTTCAAACCGCCACCCTTGAGACCGCAAATGCCATAGAAATCAATGGGAGTCTGAAAACACAGAAAGGTTATGTACGATGCTGCAAGACAATTAAAAATATTAGAAAATAAAGTAAATTAGGGAGATGTTACCCTACTTATGGATTATGTCACATCTTTGTTTCTCATTACAAAGCAAGGGGACAATATTATTGCTCCAAATTTGGTGTGAAGTATTGCTCCAAATTTGGTGCACTAGTAGATATCCTAAAATCCTAAACAACCCACAAACTGGTAAAGTTTTCCACAACTTCTTATTGGTAAATGCATAATCACGTGATTAATGAAACCAGCCAATCTGATTGAATTTAAATATACATTTTCTACTATACCTAACGAATCAAATTGCTCTATACTTTGATCACTTATCATTGATCACTCATCAGAACTTGTAAGTGCCATTTGTTACATTGTGTTTTATACTTTGAAAGTATGTATATGTGAAATTAGTATTAAAGATAAACATTGATGATGACATTAAGCCACACAGTGTAATATTTCTGACAATGATTTTTAATAATCAAATGATGTTTAATTCAATATAATCTTAAGATGATAGCTCAAAGGGATAGTCTACCTAACATTAAACTGTTATGAATCAGATACAGCAGAAATTAAAATCACCTCTTTACTGTCATGCTATTTTCAGTGTTTTTCTTCCTTCTCTTGAATTTCATTTTTATTAAGAAATGTCATCCTAAATGCCAGCCCATTTTTTAACACCTGTGTAGGGGTGGTGTTTCAAACTAGACTGCAATCAGGAAGGGTTACACAGGTGCAGAAAGAAAACTGGCCCAGCTCTTAAAATATCTATTGATTGCAAATAAATACATATGATACCCTGATTACACGTTATATTCGCAATTATTCTTGCTCAGAATAATAATATATTTACACTATCGACATATAGTGGTATAAATAAACACAGAGATATGAAAGACAACATTGTTTAGAACAAAAAAAGGAATTTAGAGACATAAATATGTTTGCAAAAGATTTCTGACATAACACACATACATATGCAAGTATGTGCAAAGATATATGTACAAATTCTAGCATTAATAATCATTTTTAAAAAAGACAAAATCATGAGATAGGCATATAATGATTTAAAGAAATACAAATACACATTAATTAATGTGAAAATATCATATATCAGATTTTTTGTATAACAAATAAATAAAAAAATAACTTTCTATGAGATATTATTGTTTGTTCAGGTATATATCTAGCTATTTCTTGGACATTAACATATGAAAAATAAAAGATTAGCTTTAGAGACATGTGCTTGTTCATGGACAGTAATGAAATGGTATAAATAAAGTTGGAAAAAAACAGAATGTCCGCAACATCAATGACTCTTATTTATCAACAGACCATGCTCATTGGGCCGTATTTGACGTGCGTGTTTTTGACAGGATTTTTAATAAATAAGGCCGTCGTATGTAGAATCACGGCAGCGATGTCTGGCGAGTATATTGACTCCAGCAAATGCGTTGAGATTGACGCAATGATAAATCGACCCCCATATGTATACTGTAAATTACAAAAAGATATTCGCACATACCTTGACTCTTTTAGAGCTACGTGAGGAATAAGCAGTGGTGACACTGGTCTGATTCGTAGAACTTCAGAAATTGTAGCTTCCAAGTATGGCAGAATTCTCCTGTCATTGAGCACTGGGTATCTCCCAAATCCAACCTTGGTGTCAATTTCTTTCTGGATCTTCTTCTGAACCTAGATTTTGTTTATAAATAAAAATCCAAAAAAGAAAGTAAACTGGATGAATGTGTAAGTTTTTTTGTATGAATTTGCCCTTATGCTTTTAGTTTAGAAAAACTGCTTATATCTAAACTACTATGGCTGAATTGACATTGCTTGTATTAATAATTATTTTCATCTGGCTGACAGCTGGTAAAATATCTGCTGAAATAGTTAAAGGGACAATGAACCCAACATTTTTCTTTCATGATTCAGGTAGAGAATACAATTTTAAACAACCTTCCAATTTACTTCTGTTATCTAATTTGCTTAATTCTTTAGATATCCTTTGTTGAAGAAATAGCAATGCACATGGGTGAGCCAATCACACGAGGCATCTATGTGCAGCAACCAATCAGCAGCCTCTGAGCCTATCCAGATATGCTTTTCAGCAAATGATATCAAGAGAATGAAGCAAATTATATAATAGAAGTGAATTAGAAAGTTGTTTAAAATGCCATGCTCTTTCTAAATCACTAAAGAAAAAATGTGGGTTTCATGTCCCTTTAAGACCCTCCAGTATTTTATAAAGCTTTTGGATTCTCATTTTCCACTTGAGAAATGACAGCAGTACAATATATTGCACTTAGTTTACACTGAGTCCATTAACAACTTGTAATAAAGAATTGTTAAAGGGACAGTCAACAGCAGAAATTTTGTTTTTTAAAAAGGTAGATAATCCCTTTTTTACCCATTCCCCAGTTTTGCATAACCAACACAGTTATATAAATACACTTTTTACCTCTGTAATTACCTTGTATATAAGCCTCTGCAAACTGCCCCTTTATTTCAATTCTTTTGACTGACTTGCATTTTAGCCAATCAGTTCTCACTCCTAGGAGCTTCACGTGCCTGAGCTCAATGTTATCTATATGAAACTCATGAACTAACGCCCTCTAGTGGTGGAAAAACTGTCAAAATGCTTTCAGATTAGAGGCGGCCTTCAAGGTCTAAGAAATGAGCATATGAACCTCCTAGGTTTAGCTTTCAACTAAGAATACCAAGAGAACAAAGCAAAATTGGTAATAAAAGTAAATTGGAAAAAATTGTTTAAAATGACATGCCCTATCTGAATCATGAAAGTTTTTTTTTTTACTTTACTTTCCCTTTAACTATATAAAAAATAGTATTTCAAATCATGAAGAAAAGTATATTAATTGATGCAGATGTAAATTGAATAGATTATTAAATACTTTATACTTTTATATTTGTGTGGCTATTGCAGATGAGTCGATCACAGGTGAAGGTGGCACGCCCACCAATTCTTTTATACCATCAGGTAAGAGTTGCTAAGTACCATACTCTGAGACTAATTTTGTCTATAACATTCTTTTAGCTCACAGGAAATTGTGCCCAACTGATACCCATATATCAAATTATATCTGATTCATAAAGACAACTCCTACACTGCTAATGGTTACCAGGTAACACCCTTAAAGGGACATGATTCAGATAGAGCAAGTCATTTTATACAACTTTCTAATTTACTTCTGTTATCAAATTTTCTTTGTTCTCTTGGTATCTTTTGTTGAAAAGCAGGGAAGTGAGCTCAAGAGTGTATATGTTTCTGAAGCACTATGTGGCAGTAGTTTTGCAATAATGTTATCCATTTGTAAGACCACTTTATCCTGTCATGTAGTGCTCTAGGCACCTAAATAGGCGTCTCTTCAACAAAGAATACCGTGGTGTTGAAGCAAATTTGGAAACTTTTTTAAAAGGATATGCTCTGTCTGAATCACAAAATAAAGTAGTAATTTGTGTCAATGTACCATCCATTAAAGGGATATGAAAACATTTCTATTGACCTATTTTAGCAAATGTACTTTGTTCTCTTATTGTCCTTTGCTGAATAGCAAGTAGGCAGGCTCAGGAGCATGCTCAGTGCATATGCTTTTAACAATATTATACATTATTCAAACACTGCTGCCAACTAGTTCTCAAAAACATTCTTGCAAAATTGCTATTAAAAATAGTTAGATATGTGCATGCTACCTACCTAGGTATTATCAACAACAAAGGTAATATGAGTAAATTAGACAAATATTTAAAACTGTATGCTCTATGAAAGAAAAAACTTGGGTGTCACGTCCCTTTAAAAAAACAAAAACAAACCCCAACTCTAACGTATATTTAAAACATCCTTCTTTAATAACAACAGTAAAAATTAACTGTAATGCACCACTGTAACAAGGAAACAATGTCTATGACATGGAACAATAGAAGTAAACTTCCGCAGTAATATTAAATCAACAACAAAAAGAATAACTTGATATTAATTGGAAGTCTCATTATATGTCAAACAGAATTTTGTATAACCAACAAGCAATGTACTAACATGTTTGCACTAGTAATTCTCAAGGGAATATTAGTATAAGACAGCTGGTCTCTTGTTCCTGCGGGAGTGATATTAAGTAAATATCTTACCTCTGGATAATGCAATAAATATGCAACTGCCCACTTCAGCACAGTTGACGTAGTTTCCACTCCTGCGCCAAATATATCCCCAACAGTCATAAGGATGTGATCGTCCGTCAGTCCAACCTCATGGGAAATATTGCTATTGTTGTTTTCCATACTAAGCTTTGCTTTAAGAAGTGCATCCATTAAATCGTTTATTGTCTCACTGCAAAATGCCTCCTGCACAGAGAATAAGTGAAGAAAACTATAAACTGTTGCATAAACCCCCCTACAGATTACAAATATTATATCTATTGTGAGCTAACATTGTTCGAGTGCAATCAACAGTGCGTTTATTTTTGCGCTCATATTACAAGTCTAAGGTTATATTTTTATTGCTCAAGTGATAGTGTGCGCTAACATCTGCATGTCAGATAGAGCAACTGCACTAAATCTTTTGCATAATAATCTTCTGTGGGAGCGCACAGTTTTTTTTAAAAGTTAGCTCCTTTCCATGAGGGAATACTGAGGTAGGTTTAGCATTTCACTTGAGCACTATGTGGCAGCGCTTTTGTAACAATGGCCTTGATCACAATCTATCAGCTGAGGCTTTGTTAGCCCTTTTCTGGCTGAAAAAGTCACTTTTTGATTCAAAGTGATCAAAATTGTTTGTTTTTGCCTATTTCTCGCACCCATAATCACGTTTTCCGATCTTTTCTAAAAGTCCTATTTTTACAATGAGGAGAAATGTTCTTGGTGATCATAATCCATTTCTGAGTGACTTTTTAACACTTTTTCGATACCAATTGACTTTTCAAATTCAAAATCTCAAGGCACTCGATAGAACCTCGAAAAGGCATTTTGGACATCTTTGCAACTATTTTATTATTATTTGGAAACCGTCTATTATCTTGCACATGTGCAAAACACCCTGCAATGGCCACAGGAGACATTGTAGAGGTGTATTAAAATACATGGTATTGATTCATTAAAGCTCTGTTCATCACTATAGGCTGTATACAGTAGACAGGACACACATTTACATATGTATATATTAATTTACAAATGTATATGTGTTGAGTACGTGATATGCTGTAAAGCTAAGGGATCTGCAGGAAAAGTTATATCAGGATCCCATCATCTATAAATAGGGTGCTCTGACAAAATGCTGATGGCCATTTGGCCAACAGCATTCTGTCTGACGGACATCTGGCTGACGGACAGAATGCCGAAGCATGTTCCGAGTTCGGCCGAGGGCAGATACGCTCCTGAGTGCTCTGTTCTAATCAGAGCCTTGGGCGCTGCAACCGCCTCTGGGAACCTAACCATGGGTCCCAGCCCGCACGTCTTGTAATTCTCTGTCTGTGAAATTATCTATCTATCAAATCTATCTATTTATATATCTATCTATTAAATTAATCTGTCTATCGAATTTATCTATCTATTGCATTTATTTATCTATCTATCAAATCTATCTATCTATCTATCTATCTATCTGTCTACCTATCTCGTGGCCGGACTGTTATCTGACAGCCACTTGTGTGTCGGACTATTATCCGTCGGCCAAATGTCTGTCTGCCAAATGTCTGTCTGCCAAATGTCAGTCGGCTAACAGTCAGGCCACAATAAATAGAGTGTAGTAATCTCATAAAAAGAATGTTGATTCCAAGTCAAACTTGAATTGTTGTGTCTGTCACTAACAGTACAAGGGTCTTCATAACCTGGTTTTACAATGGGATTGCAGAGTCATGGCTTCCTTAGGGACCTATTGCAATCTGTTTCTATCTGCACTACTGCTTAACCATCTGGATGCCAAACTTTTACTAGTATCGTTTTTTATAATATTTATTGTTAGTGTTTTTAAAGCACTGTTTCCATTTTTGTGTTATCAGAAAACAAGATCGCCAATACAGGTTTCTGTTGAAAGGACTTATAAGATCTTCTTATACTGAATTTTTAAAGGTACTGAAACTGTAAAGCATGAACCCGCTCCATTGTAACCCTGTATCTGCCGAGGAGATGTTCAAACTAGATTGTATCTTCATGACCAGGTTTTATAGGGGATATGAATTTATGTGCTGTAAATTTCAAACATGGCCACAACAGTGCGTTTCAACGTGTTTGAGCCTACATTAATGAACTTCTAAACCGGAGCGTGCCTTTGTGAAGGTGAATGCAATACGGTAAGTGCACTTGACGGGCTTTTAACAACCTAATTCATTAGGTTCTTAAAGAGACACACAATTCCTAATACTTTAACAGCTGCCTGATCTAAATCCATATAATTAAAGGAACAGTCTACTTGAACACTTTTATTGTTTAAAAAAATAGATAATCCCTTTATTACCCATTCCCCAGTTTTACATAACCAACAGTTATATTAATATACTTTTTACCTCTGTGATTACCTTGTATCTAAACCTATGCAACTTCCCCCTTATCTCAGTTCTTTTGACAGACATGCATTTTAGCCAATCAGTGCTGACTCATAAATAACTCCACGGGAATTAGCATGTTATCAATGTTATCAATATGGCATGTTATCAATATGGCACACATGAACTAGCAGTGTCTAACTGTGAAAAACAATCAAAATGATAAGAGGCAGCCTTAAATGGCTTGGAAATCAGTGTATGAGCCTACCTAGATTTAGCTTTCAACAAAGAATACCAAAACAGAACAAAGCAAATTTGATGATAATAGTAAATTAGAAGGTTGCATGTCCTATATGAATCATGAAAGTTTAAAAAGACAATGCAAAAGTCTTTCTGACAAATTATACATTAGTTTCATTTTACTTCCCACTGCATCATGTGACAGCCACTAGCGAATCGCAAAATGCAGAGAAGTAAATTCTGTTAACTCCTGCATGTGGTTCAGTAGGGACTATTGCCTCAGAAAGTGTGCATAGAAAAAGATTCAGCACATTTACATAATGAAAGTAAATTGGAAAGTTGTGTGCTCTATCTAAATCATGAAAGGTTAATTTTGACTTAATTGTTCTTTTAAATAAAATACAGCAGCATAAACATTAGTAAAAATATAGACATTAGAACTATTATTTAAAAACCCAAAGAGATTTAAATTTTTTAACGCTAACGTTTACATTTTTCTCTCTTCAATCTTAAACTTTTAAGATGGGAGGAAAATATTTTTGTATTTCACAAACAGAATAATACATTTCAATCTAGGCCAAAAGGCAGCGGAATTACAGAAGCATCTGCTGTACTCTGAGAAAACTCTTTATGTGAATATTAAGGCATTAAAAGGTTGGATTATGTGGTGTCTGTCACATCATGTACAAAATGACAAGTATAAGGTGGATTTCTATGGTGCATTTAGATGCATCTAATATGATTTGAGATTAGCAGGTACAGCTGGTGCAATAATATTGGGACCTTCAACAGAATGGGACAGCATATTTAAAGGGACATCAAACACCTTAAGCTATTAATATAAATTGTTTATTTACATGTAGTAAAACAACTTGGCCATATTAATTTTATTATTTATTTTGTTCTACTTTCCCGTAATTCAATTTTGAATATTGTGGGCTTTCCTATGTTAAACATGGAAGTGCAGACTCAGCTATATTTTACAGACTCATTGGTTACACACTCTAGTAAGCCATTCAGTATTTAAACTACTAATATATGGCTAGAGTAGTATATAACCATAAATAGTTATTAACTATTTACTAACTACCTAGTTAAAATAAATACAAATTTACCTGTAAAATAAAACCTAACCTGAGTTAACCTAACACCTAGCATTACACTACAATTAAATAAATTACATTAATTAAAGGGACATAATACTCATATGCTAAATCACTTGAAACTGATGCAGTATGACTGTAAAAAGCTGACAGGAAAATATCACCTGAGCATCTCTATGTAAAAAAGGAAGATATTTTACCTCACAATCTCCTCAGATCAGCAGAGTAAGTTTTGTGTAAAATGTTATATTCAGCTGCTCCCAGCTGCAGGTAAAAAAAAAAAATAAATAAATAAATGAACAGCAGCCAATCAGCATCAGCAGTGCTGAGGTCATGAACTCTTTTACTGTGATCTCATGAGATTTGACTTAACTCTCATGAGATTTCATTGTAAACTTCCCTAATCTGAATAGGGAAATAATATGAGAGTGCACGAGGCTCATCCTTTCAGCTGTCCCGGGACAGACATACTAATATGCTGCTTAGAATCCTTTACAATGGGATGTGGCTACTGAGGAACCTTTGAGGCAAAATATCTTTCTTTTTTACATAGAGATGTTTAGGTGATATTTTCTAGTCAGCTTTTTACAGCTATGCTGCATCACTTTCAAGTGTTTAAACATTTGGGTATTATGGCCCTTTAAATACAATTAATTAAATTACAAAAAACCCCACTAAACTACACAAAATTAAAAAGAAATGATCAAATATTTAAACTAATTACACCTAATCTAATAGCCCTATTAAAATATAAAAGCCCCCCCAAAATAAAAAAAACCCTAGCCTAAACTAAACTGCCAATAGCCCTTAAAAGGGCCTTTTGCGGGGCATTGCCCCAAAGAAATCAGCTCTTTTACCTGTAAAAAAAAATACAAACAACCCCCCCAACAGTAAAACCCACCACCCACACAACCAAACCCCCCAAATAAAATCCTATCTAAAAAAACAGAAAACAGCCAATAGAATGCGAGCTCAATCCTATTGGCTGATTGCATCAGCCAATAGGATTTTTTCAACTTTAATTCCAATTGGCTGATAGAATTCTATTCTATTCTATCTTGGATGACGTCATTTAAAGGAACCTTCATTCTTGAAGATCCAGCGAAAGAAGAGGATGCTCCGCGCCGGATGTCTTGAAGATGGAGCCGCTCCACGTCGGAAGGATGAAGATAGAAGATGCCGTCTGGATGAAGAGTTCTGCCCGCCTGGAGGACGACTTCTTGCCGCTTGGATGAAGACTTCTCCCAGCTGGATGAGGATGGATGTCCGGTCTTCAAAAACTGTAAGTGGATCTTCGGGGCTTAGTGTTAGGTTTTTTAAGGGTTTATTGGGTGGGTTTTATTTTTAGATTAGGGGTTTGGGCAAAAAAAAAGAGCTAAATGCCTGTTTAAGGGCAATGCCCACCCAAATGCCCTTTTCAGGGCAATAGGGTGCTTAGGTTTTTTAGATAGGATTTTATTTGGGTTTGGTTGTGTGGGTGGTGGGTTTTACTGTTGGGGGGGTTGTTTGTATTTTTTTTACAGGTAAAAGAGCTGATTTCTTTGGGGCAATGCCCCGCAAAAGGCCCTTTTATGGCTATTGGCAGTTTAGTTTAGGCTAGGGTTTTTTTTATTTGGGGGGGGGCTTTTTTATTTTGAGCTATTAGATTAGATGTAATTAGTTTAAATATTTGATAATTTCTTTTTTATTTTGTGTAATTTAGTGTTTTTTTTGTTTTGTTATTTAGTTAATTGTATTTAATTAATGTAATTTATTTAATTGTAGTGTAATGTTAGGTGTTAGTGTAACTCAGGTTAGGTTTTATTTTACAGGTAAATTTGTATTTATTTTAACTAGGTAGTTAGTAAATAGTTAATAACTATTTACTAACTAGTCTACCTAAGATAGCTACAATGTAACTATTAGTTATATTATAGCTAGCTTAGGGTTTATTTTATAGGTAAGTATTTAGTTTTAAATAGGAATTAGTTAGGTAATGATAGTAAGTTTTATTTATATTTATTTTAATTATATTAAAGCTAGGGTTAGGGTTAGACTTAGGGTTAGGTTTAGGGGTTAATATATTTATTTAGTGTTAGTGATGTGGGAGGCCAGAGATTTAGGGGTTAATAACTTTAGTATAGTGGCGGCGGCGGTGACGTTGGGGGCAGCAGATTAGGGGTTAATAAATTTATGTAGGTTGCGGCGACATTGGGGGCGGCAGATTAGAGGTTAATAAGTGTAATGTAGGTAGCGACGACATTGGGGGCAGCAGATTAGGGGTTAATAAATGTATGTAGGTGGCGGCGACATTGGGGGCGGCAGATTAGGGGTTAATAAGTGTAATGTAGGTGGCGGCGATGTCGGAGGTGGCAGATTAGGGGTTAATAAGTGTAATATAGGTGGCGGCGATGTCTGGGGCGGCAGATTAGGGGTGATTAGACTCGTGGTTTATGTTAGGGTGTTAGGTGTAAACATAACTTTTCTTTCCCCATAGGAATCAATGGAGCTGCGTTACAGAGCTTTACGCTTCTTTATTGCTGGTGTTAGGCTTTTTTTTTAGCCGGCTCTCCCCATTGATGTCTATGGGGAAATCGTGCACGAGCATGTAAAACCAGCTCAAAGCAGCGATGGTATTTGTGTGCGGTATGGAGCTCAACGCTGCCATATTGCACGCTAACGCAGGTTTTTGGAAAACCTGTAATAGCAGTGCTATTAAAGGTGAGCGGTGGAAATAACTTGCAAGTTATTACCGAGCCGCTCATAACGCAAAACTCGTAATCTGGCCGACTATTTTTAAAAATACATGTACGAATTATTCTCAGGCTATTTTTTACTCTGAGTACATCATTCAAGCAATGATGTATTTAGGGCCAGATTACAAGTGGAGCGCTAAATATCGCTATTATGAAAGTGAAATTTGTGCTCCACTATGTAATACTAGCGCACGCTAATGTGCGATGGTATTAGAAGTTAACAGCACTTTCAAGGCTAATGCAAAATCATGGATCTGCCGGATTGGTGCTCCCTAATCTTAGGTTGTATAATCTGGCTGCTTTAGCTAAAACAGCAATAGATTGGATTGCCGGGACCAATATAGTCTCATCTGGAGACTTACAAATATTTTTAATCTCTCCATTCTCTTTAAAATCTATTTTACATTGTCCACCAGGGAAGTTGCCTTCAAATATTACATGTTACATCTCGTGTCAATTAAGAACACGGTCCTAGCATGGCATACGTTTTGTACAATTTTGGGTATTGATTATACTTTTTCAGAATTTTTACCTATAACTAGTAATCCTTTATTTTCTCCGGGTATTAATCAAAGAGTTTTTAAAGATTGGGCCGAAAAAGGCCTTCAAATGACTAGTCAGTTACTAGATGGAGATTATCAAATTCTTATGGCTGAAACAATTTTTCAGATTATGAGTTACCCAATACCTAGGTCTAATCTGTTTGCCTATTTTCAAATACGACACTTTGTTTCATCTCAGAATTTGGCTCTTTTCTCCGGCAAGTGCATGGTCGGATATTAAGCTCTGCATACAAAAATTTATATCTGGTGATACTTCCATATCTCTGATGTATGATATAATGCTGCCTAAACAAAGTCTAGGGTTTTTAGATAATATATGTAACAATTGGTTGCCAGTAATTCCTTTAATAGATCATGAAAAAGTTAAACAGAGCTTTGAGACTCTGTTCAAATATAAAGTATCTATGAGCTGGAGAAAATCGCACATGAAACTGATTAATAAATATTATTTATCACCACTTAAATTATCTAAGTTTTATATAACCAAGCCTAGTACATGTTCCTATTGTTCAAAAGATAATACAGATTTGATCCATATGTTTTGGTTATGTCCTAAAGTTAATCAATTATGGCTGAAAATTATTTTCTGGTTTAATAAATTATTTAAAACGGTCATAGTATTATCATTAGAGAATATTCTTTTATTATTTTCGTCACAAGATACGGGTGATAATATGTGGATAAAGAGTTTAAATACTATTATTCTGATAATTAGACATTGCATACTTCAAAATTGGAAAGCTAGTTGGGCCCCAAGAGTTGCTTTGGTTCTGAAAGGTATTCAGGATTCATTATATGAATCTTATCATCCCCAATCTGTTTTGTAGAAAAGAATTAAAAATTTCCTATATAGATGGACACCGGTAATGAAAATATATCCTTTCCCACTTCAAAAACAAATTCTATTACCGTTGTTGTGTTCTATTAGTTTTGTAGAATTAACATTACAAGATGTTTATCCATCGACATGGATTGCGAACGTTGGTGAAGTCCATTAAAGGAAGGATGTAGAGTGGGGCGGGTGGGGGACGGGGGGGAGAGACCAAGGACAATTTGTCCCTTTTTTTTTATTTTTTATATTCTATAATGTAATAAGGAAGTATATGACTTACATTGTATCTGACTTAGGAACCAAGTAGGACAGGTTGATATACACTATTTTTATTTATGTTTTGCTATAAAGATATCATGTTCCATATGTTTTGATTTACTTTTAAGACATCCCGCATGGTGCAATGAAAATGTTAATATGATGATTAATTTTAGTTGATAGAAAAAGCGATGTAAGCTAAGATAATAGTTTTCTAGGAGAGCAAATCAAGACCTTTGTATTTTTTTTGATGTGGAGCTGCGTCTTCGAGAAAGTGATATTGTGAATTGGAGCTGTAAGTCCATAACTTAGGTTTATATTGATGTTTAGTTAGGAAAGCTCAAATATGTAACGCAGAATAAGGTAACGTTCTTCTTTTTGATGTGGAGCTGCGTCTCCATGGAAGTTATAATATGACTAGGAGCTGCGCCTCCACAAGTTATCTTTTTTATTTATTTATTTATTTTTTCTCTTCCCTTTTTTTTTTCCCCCGTTTGGTTTGATTTGTTTTGCCTTTTTATGTATTGTTGAAAAACTGATAAATAAATATATATATATATATAAAAAAAAAAGAAGTTAACAGCAATGCGAACTCAAGCTCACATTCGGATTGCTGGGAATCATTGCGCTCACGAGAGTGCGCTTCCATAGGCTCTAATGGAAGCCTCTTTCTGATGACATCACAGACAGCATCAGAACCTCGGGCAGCGAAGGGGGTTAGTAGCGCAGCGATGGCAGCATTTGTAAATATATCTATATGAATATATACATATAAATGTATGTGTTAATATCTGTATATAGACATATTAACACATAAATATATATGTATTTAATCATATACATATATATTGACAAATGCTGCCATTTACAGGGAACACAGTTCTCATAGACTGCAATGTTTTTTCTAACACCCCTCTCCCACCAACTTTAGACCCCAAAAACTACCTAGCGACTTTTTTTTTTATTAAAAACTATAATGCCCTCTATTTTGAGGGCATTTGGGGCACTTTTAGAAAATTAACCAGAGTTCGGATCTCTAGTTAATTTTCTGAGCGCTAATTGCTACCGCGAGCATGCAGTAGTTATAGCCAGCCATTTGTAATGACTTGTTAATTATTGTGCGCTCGCAAAAAGGAAAATTTGCCAATTTGGGAGCTCGTGATAATTTATCGTTCTACTTGTAATCTAGCCCTTAGTGTTTAATGTCCCTTAAAAGTAGCTTTTGATGCATAGGTGCTCTAGACTGCTGTGATTATCATTGCACTTGAGGAATCTGCAGCTTCTGTTAAATTATGGATGATAAAACACATTCTGCTGACAGATGCCAGGTGTCTTTTATTGGGGTAACTCATCTTTACAACAAGCAAGCAATCAGGTTATAGTCCAAGTCTATGCAGGTGTCTCAGTAAAATAGCCTTTTTAATCTTACATAATTACCCATCATCTGTGGAACTCACACAAAAAACATAAGATGGTAACATATCAGGTGTGGCACTTGAACTACATTTTTATACTTTTTTTTAATATACTTTTATATGATGATTTTCTAATATGATTGATATTATATTGTAGTAGAATAAATTAACAGAAGATTGTACTGAAATATCTTCATCATGGATTACCAACTGGATATTTGCTGGTTGCTTATTGTTAATCTGGCTTGAAGGTGTAGAAAGGCATTATGGGGTCTGTCTTAGTGTAAGTGGCACATAAGGTGACCTGTCTGCAGCTATATAATAGCACACTGGTTACAAGGCCCATGTCTGGCTGTCCCATCTCCCTAAGAGACTCATAAACCTAAGGGTAATTTGCATACAAGACAAGAAAAGGGAAACACTCAAATGGAAAAGGACATTCTACCCACCCTGCATGTAGCCTTTTTTAGCCCACTTGTGCTTTTCATGAAGAGCAATATATCAGTCTGGTCCCATCTAGAGAGACAATCTAGCCTCAAATATCAAGGAATGTTCTTGTGAACAAAGTATTTGTACTGCTAACCTCAAACATACCTATCAACCTATATGGGCCTCATCATTGGAGATGCAGCCATGTTCCTCTAACACACAGCAGGATAGGGGTCCAGTAGTCTGTTAACAAACTACATATTGCATTAGATGGTGTTCTTTACTTGTCTAGAACACCTGTTAGCATATTACCTGCCTATAGTACCAGCTGTAAATTACCAAAGTTTCAGTGGTCATATATGTATAATCTATTTATTTTTTTATAACTTCCTAATGAAATGTACATTGAACTTTATCCCATGCTAGTGGCCGACTGGCCGCGAATCTGCAGGGGGCGGCATTGCACAAACAGTTCACAAGAACTGCTTGTGCAATGATAAATGCAGACAGCGTATGCTGTCAGCATTTATCATTGTGCGGCGGACATGATACGCTACATCGTATAATGTCCATCCACACTTTAATAAATTGGCCCCATAGAATCAGCTTTATCAGTTCCTTGTGTTTCATTCAGCCTGTCAATTTTTTCTTCTTTTAACGTATTTGCATAACATCCTTAATACAGTTATTACCCAGTTTTACCATTCTAGATACACTATAAGATGATTCCAAAACAGCTTAACAAGCATAATCTTAAATACGTACCTCATGTTCCTTCAATTTCTTCTGCAATAGTTTATCTCGAACTGCTACAGACTTCTTCAGTATTTCAAGATCTTTGTTTGGAAATATCTGCAAAAGAAATATAAGTTGGATGTTATCACACTATTAGTAATGAAAAATTAATATGGTTACAAATACCTGGTAGGTGATACCTTTTAGGTAACTAATTAGTAATACTTCATAGCTCTAGAAGGTTATACAGTTTTAAATGAGCCATTTCTTGTAGGCTCTTAAAGGGACAGGAAACCCCCAAACAATCTTTCATGATTTGAATAGAAGATACAATTTAAAACAATTTCCCAATTTACTTTTAGGGCATATTTATCAAGCTCCGTATGGAGTTTGATGCCCCGAGTTTCTAGCGAGCCTTCAGGCTCGCCCGAAACACAAGTTATGAAGCAGCGGTCTAAAGGCCGCTGCTACATAACCTGTCCACCTGCTTTGAGGCGGCGGATAGAAATCGGCAGAAATCAACCAGATTGAATATCGGGTTGATTGACACCCCCTGCTGGTGGCAGCAAATATGTAGGGGGCGGTATTGCACCAGCAGTTCACCAGAATGCAGAGAGCGTATGCTGTCGGCATTTATCGATGTGCAGCGGAAATTATCCGCAATATCGGATCATGTCCGCTCGCACAATGATAATTCGGCCCCTTAATATCAAATTTGCTTTCTTCTCTTGTCATCCTTTGCTGAAGGAACAGCATTGCACTACTGTCGGCTAGATGAATACATCTAGTTAGCCAATCACAAGAGATAAATGTGTGCAGGCACCAATCAGCAGGATATATGTGTATTCTTTTTCAACAAAGGATACCAAGAAAATGAAGCACATTTGAAAATAGAAGTACATTTAAAAGTGCCTTAACATTACACTATTTTAGAAGCATGCAAGTTTAATTTTGACTTCCTATCCTTTTAAATAGGTATCAATTCATACAATGAGGTTACTTTGCTTTAGAACCAGTATTACAATATGAATCCTTGAATCTTTGTGGTTTTATAAGTGGTATGCCTCATTTAATAAAAGGAAGTATTTCACCTACTAAATACCAATATACAAGTTCCTGATTTCTGTATTGCTTTCAGCTTGCTAGGGTGCCAAAATCTTCTGATCGGTTCCAACTATGTTGGACATCTTTATAAATGGCACACATAAATATCAAGGGAATTATAGAGCCACCATTTATATATGCAAATATTACTTAAAGTAATTATAAATATTAGTGTTTTTGAAACTCTAGGCTGCATCTGTGCAATAAATAATGATGTTTAACTGAATGTACAAAAAAACGTACCTTTATTTTGTTGCTTTTCATACTAAAATGACCCCATTCGTCAGGCCACGGCAAAAATGGCTAGTATGGCTATTGGATAAGAGGTGGAAATGTCACCTCATAAACAAAAAAATTTTTGTCATGGGAAGCCCAAGGTGGTTATTTTAGTATGAGTTACAAAAACAAAATTTATGCTTACTTGATAAATTTATTTATTTCCGAATATGGTGAGTACACGACGTCCTCAATTACTAGTGGGAATATCACTCCTGGCCAGTAGGAGGAGGCAAAGAGCACCACAGCAAAGCTGTTAAGAATAACTTCCCTTCCCACAAATCCCAGTCATTTGACCGAAGGGAAATGGAAAAAGGAATAATACAAGGTATAGAGGTGCCTGACGTATAGTCAAAAATAACTGTCTTGATAAAAAAAAAGGGGTTGGGTCGTGGACTCACCATATCCGGAAATAAATACATTTATCAGGTAAGCATAAATTTTGTTTTCTTTCCTAAGGTCCACTATGTCCTCAGTTACTAGTGGGAATCAATACCCAAGCTACGGGACACAGAGGACTAGGGAGGGAAAACAAGACAGGCAGACCTAAAAAGAAGGCACCACCGCTTGAAGAACCTTTCTCCCAAAAGAAACCTCAGCCGAGGCAAAATAATTTAGAAAAAGTATGCAGAGAGGACCAAGTTGCAGTCTAGCAAATCTGATCCACAGAAGCTTCATTTATGAAGGCCCAAGAAGAGGATACAGTCCTCATGGAATGAGCTGTAATTCTCCCAGGAGGCTACTAACCAGCCGTCTCATAAGCAAAACGAACAATACTTCTCAACCAGGAGAAAAAAGAAGTAGCAGTAGCTTTCTGACCCTACACTTTCCTGAGAAGCAAACAAACAGGACAGAAGACTGGTGAAAATCCTAAGTCGCCTATAGGTAGAATGTTAGAGAACGCGCCACATCCAAGTTGTGCAACAAACGTTCCTTATAAGAAGAAGGATTAAATGAAGGAACAACAATTTCCAGATTAACATTTCTATCAGAAACCACTTTAGGAAGAAAAACCAACTTAGAACGAAGAACCGACTTATCAACATGAAAGAGAAGATAAGGCGAATCACACTGCAAGGCCGAGAGTTCCGAAACTCTCAGAGCAGAAGAGATAGCAAAAAGAAACAAAGCCTTCCAAAATAATAATTCAATAGCTATGAAATGCAAAGGCTCAAACAGAGCCTGCTGCAAAACTAAAAGAACAAGATTGAAACTCCAAAAAGGAGCAAAAGGCCTGACAAAAAGATTGCACATCTGACGTATCCTGCCAGACACTTATGTAACAAAATGGATAATGCAGAAATCTGACTCTTCAGAATAATGACTGACAAACCCTTCTCCAGACCTTCCTGGAGAAAAGACAAAAATCCTAGTAAACCTGACCATACTCCAAGAGTAACCCTCAGATTCATACCAAGAAAAATATTTACGCCATATCTTATGGAAAATCTTTCTATAAACAGGCTAGCGAACCCGAATCATGGTCCCAATGACCGCCTCAGAAAAACCATGCTTAGTTCAATCTCCAAGCAGACAGCTTCAGAGAAACGAGATTTGGGAGAAGGAATGGATCTTAGTTAGAAGATCCTTCCTCAGAGGCAACCTCTAAGGTGGAAGAGAGCACATCTCTATTAGGTCTGCATACCAGATACTGTGAGGCCACACAGGAGCTACTATAATGACCAATGCTCTCTCCTGATTGTTACAAGCAATGACTCATGAAAGGAGAGCAAACGGATAAAACTGGTATGCTAGACTAAAATCCCAAGGAACCGCCAGGTCATCTATTAGGGCGGCCTTTGGAACTCTTGACCTTGAACCATACCTTGGAAGCTTGGCATTCTGCTGAGACACTATCAAGTCCAACTACGGCACCCTCCATTTGAGGGCTAACCTGGAGAACACCTCTGAATGGAGAGTCTGCTCCCGGAAGAAAAGTCTGTCTGCTCAGGAAATCCGCTTCCCAGTTGTCCTGGAATGTGGATGGCAGATAGACAACAATTGTGTGAGCTTCCATCCACTAAACAATCCGAGCCACCTCCTTCATGGCTAAGGAACTCTGAGTTGCTTCCTAGGAAAATAAAGTAAGCCACGGAGATAATATTGTACGACTGGAATCTGATAAACCGGGCTAAGGACAACTGAGACCAATCAATCAGAGCATAGAAAATTGCTCTCAACTCCAAGATGTTTATGGAGAGAGCAGACTCCTCTCGAGTCCAAAGTCCTAGCACCTTAAATGAGTCCCAGACTGCTCCCCAGCCCAGCAGGCTGGCGTCCGTGGTCATGATCACCCAGGAAAGTCAGCAGAAGCATGTGCCCTGAGACAGATGCTCCTGAGAAAACCCCACAGAAGAGAATCTCTTGATGACTGATCTAGATCTATCCTCTAAGACAGATCTGAATGGTCTCTGTTCCATTGTCTGAGTATGCATAACTGCAGAACTCTCAGACGAAAAATGAGCAAAGGGAATGATGTCCATGGAAGCAACCAATGGACCAATGACCTCCATACCATGAGCCACTAATGGCCGAATAGTAGACTGCAGAAAGAGGCAAGAAGAAAGAGTCTTTGATTTTCTGACCACTGTCAAAATATTTTCATAGATAGGGAAAACTATTATGGTCCCTAAGAAAAGTACCCCTGCAGCTGGAACAAGGGAACTCTTTTCCAGATTCACTTTCTATCCGTGAGAACGCAGAAAGGACAACAAGATCTTAGTTGAGAATTTGCTTTTTGAAAGGATGGCACCTGAACCATATATAATCCAGAAAGGCGCCACTGCAATTCCCCGAAATCTAAGAGTTTCCAGAACCTTTGAGGAAATTCTGGAAGCCGTGGCAAGGCCAAAAGAAATAGCCACAAACTAAAAGAGTTTTTCCAGCAAGGCAAATCTCATGAATTTGAAGATACACACCCTTCAGGTCTATAGTAGTCAGGAACTGACCCTCTTGGACCAAGGAGAATGGAACGAATGATTTCCATCTTTTATCCTAGACCCTGTTCCCTTACAGGAATGTAACTATTACTCCCAGAGAGAAAAAATCCTAAACGCAATTCTAAAACGCCTCTCTTTAATCTGGACTGTAGATAAACTTGAGAGGAGGAATATGCCTCTGGGAAGAAAGGTTTTAAATCTATTTAGAAACCCTGAGATACTAAGTCCACAGCCCATCTGGGACAACTCGTATCCATCCTGAAGAAACAGAGAAATTCAGCCCCCCACTAGTCCGATCCCGGATCAGGGGCAAACCTATCATGCTGAGTTAGACTCAGCTGCAGTTTTCTACTCTGATATCCTTTAGGTCTATTCATCTTGTCTTGTGGTAGAAAAGACCCTTTTCCACCCGTAATATCAGAAATTGTTATGCCAGACCATGACCAAACAAGGTCTTATCCTTGTAAGAAAGCGCCAGAAGCTTGGACTTAGAGGAAAATTCAACTCACCAAGAGTTGACCACAATGCCCTGTGGACTAGCACAGCGAAACCAGATATCTTGGTTCCCAGCTTAAAAACGTGTAAGGTAGCATCAGAAATAAAAGAATTGGCTTCTGGCCAGGATCTCCCAAAGGAGTCTCTACCAAATTGAATAAGACAAGGCTTTGCACCCAAAAGATGCCGCACTTGACACAGTAGCAATACAAAGATAAAATAAGCCTCCAGATTAGTCCAGTGATCCTAAAAGAGCAGCTATCCTCTATAGTGATCATAGTTCTCTTAGCCAGAGTAGAAATAGACCCTTCCACTGTAGGCACCATGCGCCATAAACCGTTAATGGAGTCAGCAACAGGAAACATTTTAGATACAGGAGACGGGGGAAAGGAATCCCTGACTTCTTCAATTCCTGCGAAATACCTTTGTTGCACGTTCTGGAACAGAAACACTTCCACAGAGGAAGGAACATCGTAGTAACTAAAAAGTCTACTAGATTTCTTAGGGTTGACAACAACAGGCGTATCAGAGTTGTCCAAGTAGCCAAAACCTCCCTAAACAATACACGGAGGTGTTTAAGCTTAAATCTGAAGGATACTACTTCAGCATCAAATGAAGGAATTATGCTGTCCGAATCTGAGATTTCACCCTCACAGGCAACCGACATATCCTCCTCAACAGACCTATGAGGACGGGCAACCTATATAGCAGCAGGTGGAACAGCCACAGATACAGCAGAAGATTCCTGGGCAGCAAATTCTGCAGGCAAATAACTCATCCAGGAGACTGAGAAGAACCGCAGGGCACTGCATGTGACGCCATAAAAATACTTAAAAATTAACACCTTCACTTTAAGAGTATAGAGGCTTGTCTTAGAACAGGAAAAATATAAATAGGAACAGACCTGTAGTATAACATGAAAATAACCCCAATTCTCTAACTATAGAAAATTCTTTATTGGGAAAGGTATGAAAAGTAACTAATACTTTAAATAATTCCTTAAGTGAAGGAAATTCTATCATGAGCATAGACCCCAAAACGTCCCTAAGGAATACAATTTGGATACACTTGATAAGACCAGTGAGTGCTTCGTCTAATTAACCCTTTATATATATATACATACAGACACATACAAAGACGCTCACAATACACATAAATTCATACATACACACACACTCACTCATACATAAATACAGTACATATACATACATAAACAAAACACACACACACACATACATGCACACACACAAAAACTGTATTTGCATTAACTTTTCTTTATGGACAAGGTTGTGTGAAAAGTTGAAAACATTTAGCCAAACCCAAAATACATTTGAAGAACAAGCAGAGGTCAATATTAACCTTATCTTCCTTTCTTCATAATTGCTTTACTGCTGCTGTTTGGTTCATAATTCCAACTTAAACTCTTGACCTATCTCCCTGAGCACAGTACATTATCAAATTTTGTGGGGACCTTCAAAATTATTTAAGGGGGTCCCAACCTGACCAGTTTAGAAAGCACTGTATTGTAAATGTTAGCATTTTTTAAATGCTAGGCTGTATCTGTGCAGTAAATTTATGTGTTATTATGTCTACATCAAGATATGCAAGTAGTAGGGGCATTACATCAGGGGCGTTATCACACATGCGCACATGCAGAGTGAACAGAATTTTTGGAATTATCCACTCCACTGTTGGCACAGATAACTGTTTACATTTCTAACATCCAGCTTTCCTTCCCTGCATGTTTGCATTATGGTAAGAATACCGTGGTGGCCTGTTATGTATTAGACATCATGACACATATAGGGGTCAATTTATCAAGCTCCGTATGGAGTTTGATGCCCCGTGTTTCTGGTGAGCCGTCAGGCTCGGCGAAAACAGACGTTATGAAGCAGCGGTTTAAAGACCGCTGCGTCATAACCTGTCTGCTTGCTCTGAGGCGGCGGACAGAAATCAACCCGATCGAATACGATCGGGTTGATTGACACCCCCTGCTAGTGGCTGATTGGCCGCAAATCTAAAGTGGGCGGCATTGCACCAGCAGTTCACAAGAACTGCTGGTGCAATGATAAATGCCGACAGCATACGCTACATTGTATCATGTCCGTCCGCACACTAATAAATAAACCCCATATAGGCCGTAATTGATATCCCTAGATGTCCCATTACATATCACCTCACACTACCGTTATACACTTAGCTTAGCCACACATATGAGTACACTTTATAGTGCTGAAGCTATTATAACTATATCACTGTTTGCTATTAATGATTTTGCACTACTATGAAGGTCATAGCACTTAGATGAATTGTTTATATTTTCAAATGTGGATTATTTTGCTTTTTTCTGTTGATACGGCTACTCTGCTATTTAGATATCACCATGACAACTCTTTGGCGTTTTTTTCTATTGGGGGAGGGACTTAATACTGTTTAAAAGTTTGTTTGTTTTTTGCACTGTTGTTGGTCTGATGAAGGGGTGAACACCCCGAAACGTCACTAAGGAATACAATTTGGATACACTTGATAAGACCAGTGAGTGCTTCGTCTAATTAACCCTGTGATTTCCTCTTAGCACCCTGGCATGTGTTTATGCTGTTAGTGAGAGTGCACTTATCTCTACAATATATTTTTATATATATATATATATATATATATATATATATATGAATGTATTTATTAGTGAATGTATAAGTGATTGTGTGTATAAATAAGTGTATGTGTATTGTGATTGTCTTTGTATGTTTCTGTATGTGTATATATATATATATTTAATAGTGATTGTGTGTATGTATGAGTGTGTGTGTGTTGTGTGAGTAACTTTTTTCTGTATTTTGCTTAAAGAGAATGTAAAAAATTATATTAAAAACAGGGGCACTTTCATTCATGAAACTTTAAATTTTTGCGTTTTTTTTTTAAATACTTACCTTTTTCTTCAGTAAAGCCGGACCGGCGATCCCACAGCGCCTCTGTACTTACGTCAGCAATGATAAAAACGGCTTCCTCCAATCATGGTGTGCACCCCAGAGCCTCCATCTTGTGAGGCCACACCGTGATTGGAGGAAGACAGTTTTGTCATTGCTGACGTACAGAATGAGAAGCTAATTTTGTACCTCTTCAAATGTTAACATATGTGTTATAGTCACAAAAATTGCAACGGACAATTTTTTTGTGGACACTGCTAAAAAAAATTAGAGGATAATTTGAGTGCGGAGTACACACAGTGTTGCTCATCTCCACACACAGGGGCGAATTCAACATGGAAGGTACAAGAAATTAGACAATGGCCTATATTTATCAAGCCGTCAACCGCAAATACGCTGGAATTCCGCAGCGTATTTGTGGCAAGCCTGATTCGCCTTAGTTATCAAACCCTACAGACCGGCAAAAGAAGAATTTAGTGACGTAACATACGATCCGCCGGACTCAGTCCGACACAGATAGATGCTTACGTCACTACAGATGTTCCGAACGCAAGTTCGGCACAATCTGACTACTTTTGGATCAATCAATTTTCTACCAGGTACGCTCGCCACTATTCCGGCCCAGCGTACCTGGTTTTCAATCCTCCGTCCTGGAGGCAGCGGATACCATAGGAATCAATGGGAGTCTGAAAGCAGAGAAAGCTAATGTTCGCTGCTGCCCGATATACCATTGATTCCTATGGGAATGTCTACACCTAACACCCTAACATGTACCCCGAGTCTAAACACCCCTAATCTGCCTCCCCCTACACCGCCGCCACCTACATACACCGCCGCCACCTACATTATACTTATTAACCCCTAAACCGCCGCTCCCGGACCCCGCCACAACTAAATAAAGTGTTTAACCCCTAAACCGCCGCTCCCGGAGCCCACCGCCACCTACATTATACTTATTAACCCCTAATCTGCCCCATCTACACCGCCGCCACCTACATTATATTTATTAACCCCTAATCTGCCCCCTACACTGCCGCCACCTAAATTAAATTTATTAACCCCTAATCTGCCCCCCCTACACCGCCGCCACTATATTAAATGTATTAACCCCTAAACCAAAGTCTAACACTAACCCTAACACCACCTAACTTAAATATAATTTAAATAAATCAAAATACAATTATTACTATTTAAAAGTAAATACTTACCTATAAAATAAACCCTAAGCTAGCTACAATATAACTAATAGTTACATTGTAGCTATCTTAGGATTTATTTTTATTTTACAGGCAAGTTTGTATTTATTTTAACTAGGTAGAATAGTTATTAAATAGTTATTAACTATTTAATAGCTACCTAGTTAAAATAAATACAAAAGTACCTGTAAAATAAAACCTAACCTAAGTTACAATTACACCTAACACTACACTATCATTAAATTAATTACCTACATTAGCTACAATTAACTACAATTAAATAAAATTAAATAAAATTATCTAAAGTACAAAAAATAAAAAACACTAAATTACAGAAAATAATAAAATAATTACAAGTTTTTTAAACTAATTATACCTAATCTAATCCCCTAATAAAATAAAAAAGCCCCCCAAATTAATAAAAAGCCCTACCCTATACTAAATTACAAATAGCCCTTAAAAGGGCCTTTGCGGGGCATTGCCCCAAAGTAATCAGCTCTTTTACCTGTAAAAAAAGAAATACAACTCCCCCAACATTAAAACCCACCACCCACACACCCAACCCTACTCTAAAACCCACCCAATCCACCCTTAAAAAAATCTAACACTAACCCCTTGAAGATCCCCCTACCTTGAGAGGTCTTCACCCAACCTGGCAGAAGTGGTCCTCCAGATGGTCCGAAGTCTTCATCCTATCCGGGCAGAAGAGGTCCTCCAGACGGCCAGAAGTCTTCATCCAGACGGCATCTTCTATCTTCATCCATCCGGAGCGAAGCGGGTCCATCTTCAAGACATCCGACGTGGAGCATCCTCTTCAAATGAAGTCCAACTGAAGAATGAAGGTTCCTTTAAGTGACGTCATCCAAGATGGTGTCCCTTCAATTCTGATTGGCTGATAGAATTCTATCAGCCAATCGGAATTAAGGTAGGAAAAATCCTATTGGCTGATGCAATCAGCCATTAGGATTGAAGTTCAATCCTATTGGCTGATCCAATCAGCCAATAGGATTGAGCTCACATTTTATTGGCTGTTCGACTGGCCGTCTGGAGGACCTCTTCTGCCAGGATAGGATGAAGACTTCGGACCATCTGGAGGACCACTTCTGCCTGGTTGGGTGAAGACGTCTCAAGGTAGGGTGATCTTCAAGGGGTTAGTGTTAGGATTTTTTAAGAGTGGATTGGGTGGGTTTTAGAGTAGGGTTGGGTGTGTGGGTGGTGGGTTTTAATGATGGGGGGGTTGTATTTCTTTTTTTACAGGTAAAAGAGCTGATTACTTTGGGGCAATGTCCCGCAAAAGCCCTTTTAAGGGCTATTTGTAATTTAGTATAGGGTAGGGCTTTTTATTATTTTGGGGGGCTTTTTTATTTTATTAGGGGGATTAGATTAGGTGTAATTAGTTTAAAAAACTTTAGATAATTTTTCTTAATTGTATTTAATTGTATTTAGTTTAGTAAATGTATTTAATTATAGTGTAGTGTTAGGTGTAATTGTAACTTAGGTTAGGTTTTATTTTACAGGTAAATTTGTCTTTATTTTAACTAGGTAGTTATTAAATAGTTAATAACTATTTACTAACTAATCTACCTAGTTAAAATAAATACAAAGTTGCCTGTAAAATAAAAATAAACCCTAAGCTAGCTACAATGTAACTATTAGTTATATTGCAGCTATCTTAGGGTTTATTTTATAGGTAAGTATTTACTTTTAAATAGTAATAATTTATTTAATGATAGGAATATTTATTTAGATTTATTGTAATTATATTTCAGTTAGGGGGTGTTAGGGTTAGGGGTAGACTTAGGTTTAGGGGTTAATAAATTTAATATAGTGGCGGCGACGTTGGGGGTAGCAGATTAGGGGTTAATAAATATAATGTAGGTGGCGGGATCCGGGAGCGGCGGTTTAGGGGTTAATACATGTATTAGAGTTGCGGCGGGGGGGGAGAGCAGTGGTTTAGGGGTTAATATATTTATTAGAGTTTCGGCGGGGTCCGGGTGCGGCGGTTTAGGGGGTAAAACAGTATAGTATAGTGTGGGTGCTTAGTGACAGGGTAGCAAGAAAGCTGTAAAAAAGCCGAAGAGCAGCGAGATCGATGACTGTTAGTTAACAACAGTCCGCTGCTCATCGCACCGTACTTGGTGCGCGGCTTTTTGACAGCTTTTTTTTATAATTTTGAAGAACGTATTCAGGTCCGCGGTGGCAATCTTAGGCGAGCGTGTTGGTGCCGTTGAATGCAGGTAAATTGATGGCTTGATAACTAGAGGCCAATGAGTGAAACGGTTAGTGATTAGCAATGGCTAAAAAAGTTACTTATTTCACTAATAATCCCCTCACATTTATGGTATATAGATGAATAAAACAAAATTTGTATTCTGGTCTGACAAGTGGTTTGTTTTGGACTATATTATAATAATGCATGTTGCTAAATATTTTCCAATGTAAAAAAAGAGTCCCAGGTGAAAAAGTTCAAGTAGCTTTGGTATATAGAGAGCATATATTAAGTCCATGTACAGAATTATAATGTTGCTTACTGTTATATTAAACCCTTTTGCAATAGATCTGGAGCATCCCTGTAATCCCTCACCTGTAACCATGGGAAGATGTCAACCAGACTATCCTTAGCAACCGTGTCCACAATTCCTTTGGAGTATTTCAGCATTGACTTAAACTCTGGATCACCTCTACAGTATCTGGTATTGAAACACAGAGCGCAAACCACATTGGTGACAGCTCGGGTCAGTTCTGGTGCCATGTCCAGTGGATTGCTCTGAAAATCAATAAGCGTTTGGCATAATGATGTGGCTTCACGAGAAACTAATAAATAAGAAGGAAAAGACAATTAGGACAAATATGTAACGGACGCCACTGATGTATTGTCAAGATAAAGGAAGATTAACAATATTCTATCTTAATTTGCATTTCAGTATAAAAACATTTATTAAAGGGACAGTAAAGTAAAAATTTAACTTTCATGATTCAGATAGAGCATGCAATTTTAAACAACTTTCACATATACTTCTATTATCAAATTTGCTTTGTTCTCTTGGTATTTTTTGTTGAAGACTAAACCTAGGTAGGCGGATAGGAGCTTAGGAGCATGCACGTGTCTACAGCAGTGGCAGCAGTGTTTGTAACTATGTATAACACTGCTATAAACAATGTTGCAAACACTGCTGCCAGAGGCTTAAAGGGATATTAATCCAAATTTTTTTTATTATTTCATGATTCAGCAGCATGCAATTTTAAGAAACTTTCTAATTTACTTCTATTATCAATTTTTCTTTGTTCTCTTGGTATCTTTATTTGAAAAAGCAATAAAGCTTAGGAGCCGGCCCATTTTTGGTTCAGCACACTGGTTAGCGCTTGCTGATTGGTGGCTACATTGGCTACACCAATTAGCAAGTGCTACCTAGGTTCTGAACCAAAAATGGGATGGCTCCTAAGCTTACATTCCTGCTTTTCAAATAAAGATACCAAGCAAACGAAAAAATTGATTATTTTTTGTTAATATCCCTTTAAGACATGACAAAGGATATCAAAAGAACTAAGCAAAAATGATTATAGAATCAAATTGTTTAAAATGTCATGTTCTATGCAATCAATTTAATTAAAAAAAATATTTCATTGTACACTTTCATTTAACCTATTAATATAGCACTAACCAATTTTTCAAGTTGAATCAATATGTATGAAAAAATATTTCAATAGAATAACAAATATGCTCATGCACAAGTATTTTGAATTGTTTTTAACAGTAAAATCTTTCTTTCTTTCAAAGTATCTTCTTTCTAAGCGTTTGCTTCGTTTGTGATCATGGTATGCCACTAATTTATCAAACAATGTATACAATACTATCAAACAATGTATACAATACTATCAAACAATGTATACAATACTATCAAACAATGTATACAATACTTTAGTTATTATTTTATTGAAGATTTTGTTTCCCTGCAAGGAGAAAATAACTTTTTAAATGTGCTGTATTGTGAAAGCAACATCACTAGATTCACTTAATATTGATGAAGGCTAATCAAAGCGGTATCACTCTGATATAAATTATTGTCATTTTGCTTTCTTAATTTTGTATGTTGTGCGCACAATGGTGTATTGAGGATATGGGCTACCCATACAGACATCTACTGCCCTCTCAAACAAATTTCATATAATATTTGCCTAATTTAATTTTCCACAAAATAAGAACTTAGCCATTAACATCTATCTGCTAGTAATACACATATACATCAATGGCTTCAGCCAAACACTAACCATGATGAAAAGTTTTTGTGTTTTCATTCATATTCTCTCAAAAATGGCCAAGAAATCATAAATTCTGCCAGGGTATGTAAACTTATGAGCACAACTGTAAAACACATTAGAGACAGGGGCGTAACTACAGGGTCTCAGAGGTCTCAATTCTAGGGGGCGCATCTGGCTCTGCAGTCACTTGAGGCATTATTAGAGGGGGAGCTTATTGGACCCAGGTTACATACTGTAGGTATCATGTCCAGCCCCTCTGCAAATCAGTGTAAGGAAGGTGTAAGGATTTGCCTTTTTTGTGACACAGTGTTGCTGTACAGAGTGAATTGGAAAGGGGGATTTAAAGGGACAGTCTAGTCAAAATTAAACTTTTATGATTCAGATAGGGTATGCGATTTTAAACAACTTTCCAATTTACTTTTATCATCAAATTTGCTTTGATCTCTTGGTACTTGTTGTTCAAAGCTAAACCAAGGTAGGCTCATATGCTAATTTGTAAGCCCTTGAAGGCCGCCTCTTTTCTCAGTGCAGTTTGAAAGTTTTTCACAGCTATACAGTGCTAGTTCATGTGTGCCATATTGATAACATTGTGCTCACTCTTGTGGGGTCAGCACTGATTGGCTTAAATGCAAGACTGTCAAAATAACTGAAATAAGGGAGCAGTTTGCAGAGGCTTAGATACAAGGTAATCACAGAGGTAAAAATTATATTAATATAATCGTGTTGGTTGTGCAAAACTGGGGAATGGGTAATAAAGGGATTATCTATCTTTTTAAATAATATACATTCTGAAGTAGACTGTCCCTTTAAAGGGACATAAAACACAAATTTATTTCATGATTCAGATAGAACATGCTATTATAAAACAGCTCTCCAGTTTACTTCGATTATCACTTTGCTTTATTCTCTTGGTATCCTTTATTGAAGGAGCAGCAATGCACTACTGGGAGCTAGATGAACACATTGAATGAGTCAATGACAAGAGGCATATATATGCAGCGACCAATCAACAGCTAGCTCCCAGTAGTGCATTGTTGCTGCATTGCTACCCCAGAGCCTACTTAGCATTGCTTTCAACAAAGGATACCAAGAGAAGAGCAAAACAGATAGAGCAGGCAATTTTAAAATTTCCAATGTACTTATATTATCTATTTTGCTCTTTTCTTGGTATCCTTTGTTGAAGAGCATACCTAGGTAGGCTGATAGCAGCTAAGGAGTGTGCACGTCTTTAGTAGTATATGGCAGCAGTTGTTCATAACTTCATGATCTATCCAGTGCATTTAAGTTTAATTTTGACTTTACCGTCTCTTTAATTTAGACTTAACTATCCCTTTAATTATGTATCACACTATCTTTTTTAGTTTTTCTGTTATTAATGTACTTCATTGTTTTGCAGTTAAATAACTTTGTGTAATGGGGTAGTTTATAACTGCACCTAGGATAATAGAATTTCAGATGGCTATTGCACTAAAGCAACACTGAAAAAAAGGGAAAGATACACAAACAATTTGCAAATAATGCAAAAACTGCATCAGTTCTTTTGTAAAGAGCTGATCTCTGAGTCAAGTATTTCTTTTTTTAGTTTCAAATGTAAGATAATAATTAAATAATATTCAAATGTAAGAAATTAAATATATGCCAAAATTTGACCTTATATATTTTCCTTCTAAAGCAACAGCAACATTATCAAATATCAATAAAATGTGTCAAATAATCATCTAAATACATCCTTCGCATGTTTTTTTTTAATAAATCTCTTTCTAAAAATATGTTAAAAGGTACATGATTTGTATGGTTTAATTACTTATTTTTAAATTGGTGTTTTAAAAATGTCACCTTGGTACACATGATAACTTTGAAGTTTCCTTACTATCATCCTCACGCCTCACTACCTCCCCGCTCGACCCTATCCCTTCATATTCAATACCCTCCCTGTCTTCCACCCTCACTTCTGCTCTTACTCACATCTTCGACCACTCCCTCTCTACCAGTTCATTCCCATCTTCTTTCAAACATGAAAAAGTCACTCCCATACTCAAAAAACCCTCCCTCTACCCTAATTCTCCTGAAAGCTACCGCCCCATATCAATGCTTCCACTAACATCAAAACTACTTGAAAAACTAGTTTACAATCGCCTAACCCACTACCTGTCCACCAACTCCTTGCTTGACCCCTGCAAGCTGGATTCCGCCCCAAACACTCAACTGAGACTGCCCTTACCAAGGTTACTAGTGATCTTCTCTCTGCTAAAAGTATTGGTCACTACTCTATACTCATCTTACTTGACCTCTCAGCTGCCTTCGGCACAGTTGACCAACCCCTCCTCCTACAGACCCTTAGCTCTTTTGGCCTCTGTGACACTGCTCTTTCTTGGATTCACTCCTATCTTTATCAAAGGTCTTTCTCTGTGTCATTTGCCGGGGACTCCTCCTCTCCAATGCCTCTGTCTGTTGGAGTACCTCAAGGATCTGTTCTGGGTCGTCTACTCTTCTCCATTTATATTTCTTCACTGGGTAAACTTATCAACAGTTATGGCTTCAAATATCACCTCTATGCTGATGACACCCAGATCGACCTCTCCACCCCTGCTCTCTATCCCTCTGTCATTTCTCATGTCAGCGACTGCTTATCTGGTATCTCTTCCTGGATAGCCTCTCACCACCTAAAAAGTAACATGTCCAAGACTGAGCTCCTTCTAATCCCCCCTCAAGCTCTACGCTGACGTCTGACTTCTCTATCCCTGTCGACGGCATCACCATTTCCCCATCGCCCCATGTCCGCTGCCTTGGAGTTACACTTGACTCAAATCTATCCTTCGCCCCCCACATCCAATCACTTTCTACATCCTGCCGCAACCATCTATGCAATATTTCCAAGATCCGCCCTTTTCTGAGCGCTAACACCACAAAGCAAATAATCCACTCCCTTGTTATTTCCCGACTTGACTACTGCAATAACCTACTTAATGGCCTTCCTCTTTCCCGTCTCTCCCCTCTTCAATCCATCCTAAATGCCTCTGCCAGGCTAATCCACCTTTCCCGTCGCTCTGTATCTGCTGCACCTCTCTGCGAGTCCCTTCATTGGCTCCCCATTCACAGCAGAATTAAATTCAAAATTCTCACCCTTACATGCAAAGCTCTCACCAACACCGCTCCCTACTACCTATTCTCTCTAATAAACAAGTATACTCCAGCCCGCTCACTAAGATCCAACAATGATGTGCTCCTTGCATCGTCGACTATCACCTCTTCCCATGCTAGACTGCAGGACTTCTGTCATGCAGCACCTACCCTCTGGAACACTCTCCCTCGTGCTGTCAGACTTTGCCCTAATATTTCTTCTTTTAAATGCTTCCTGAAGACTTCTTTGTTCAGAGAAGCCTACCACCCAACTCAATAATAAATTAATTTCACTCACCTAACAACATTTCCCTTATCTAACTCTGCATTAACATCTTTCTCAATCTTGAAGTCCTCACCTCCTGTTTCTCAACCTC
Source organism: Bombina bombina (assembly GCF_027579735.1). NCBI lineage: Eukaryota > Metazoa > Chordata > Amphibia > Anura > Bombinatoridae > Bombina > Bombina bombina. The sequence continues at coordinate 159,403,240 of NC_069507.1, read as the reverse complement.
CTACCCTTCTAGATTGTAAATTCATACGGGAATAAGACCCTCAATTACTCCTGTATGTGTTTGTAAATGTTGTCCTGTCTCTTACAAGTTTTATATCATTGTTTTATTTAAATGAATTGTACCTATGGACAGTGCTGAGGAATATGTTGGTGCTTCATAAATAAAGTATAATAATAATAATAATTTGCAAGTGGCCAAAATAGTCATATTTAAATTCTTTTCTTGTGCATTGTTCCTTTCTTATAGCCTGAAACATAATCCCTGCAGCACTTATAAATCACACTGCAACACACACACATACACAAAGTTACCTGACTACTAAGGTACTTATTTCAAAACACACACACAAGGTAACCTGACTACTGAGTGAGGAGCTTATTTCAAATTACACACACAACACACACACACACAAGGTAACCTGACTACTGAGGAACTTATTTCAAAACACACACACACATGGTAACCTGACTACTGAGGTAATTATTTCAAAACACACAAACAACACATACACATACACAAGGTAACCTGACTACTAAGGTACTTATTTCAAAACAGACACACACATACACAAGGTAACCTGACTACCGAGGTACTTATTTCAAAACACACACACATACAACAAACAACACACACACATACACAAGGTAACCTGACTACTGAGGAACTTATTTCAAAACACACACACATACAATAAACAACACACACACATACACAAGGTAACCTGACTACTGAGGAACTTATTTCAAAACATACATGCACACACAACAAACAACACACACACACATACACAAGGTAACCTGACTACTAAGAAACTTATTTCAAAACACACACACAACTAATAACACACACACACACATACACAACAAACAGCACACACAAAATACAGAAACACAAATAGCAACTGACTCCCTCTACATGTATACGACATACAACAACACACAATGTCACACAAATAAACAGACACACACAAATATACACAAATACATATGTGCATGCATATAAATGTGTAAAAGTACAAACTTACACATAATCACACACAGGAGTCATGAAAAAAAATTTGATATATATAGACATAAATATATATAAATGGAGACAGTGTCCATACATTAGGACTTACCCAGTAAGGGTGCATAGCCCCTTTAGTGTCCATAAAGCTGCCACTGTGTGAAATTGAAATTCAGACTTGTTGCATTCTGACAGAAATTCAGTGTCATTGCATTGTCTGATTATTATGCATTTAGGGACAGTCTATTCCAGAATTTTTATTGTTTAAAAAGATAAATAATCCCTTTATTACACATTCCTCAGTTTTGCATAACCAATACTGTTATATTAATACACGTTTTACCTCATTGATTACCATGTATCTAAGTCTCTGCAGACTGCCCCGTTATTTTCAGTTCTTTTGACAGACTTGCATTTTAGCCAATCAGTGCTGACCCATAGGTACATCCACAGGAGTGAGCACAATGTTATCTATATGGCACATATGAACTAGCGCTGCCTAGCTGGGAAAAACTGTCTAAATGCACTGAGCTAAGAGGAGGCCTTCAAGGGCTTAAAAATTAGCATATGAGCTTACCTAGGTTTAGCTTTCAACAAAGAATATCAATAGAACAAAGCAAATTTGATGATATAAGTAAATTGGAAAGTTGTTTAAAATTGCATGCCCTATCTGAATAATGAAAGTTTGTTTTGGACTAGACTGTCCTTTAAAAACCAGGACACAGAGGGGCTGCAGGCAGAAAGCAGGTCATACCTCCCAACCCGTGAGAATTCTGCAAGATGCAGAATGGTAGGGAGGTACGTTACTATTATTTTTATAATTTATTTGTAGAGTGCAAACATATAAGCAACATAGTATGACATTATGAGTATAGTTGCAAAGTGCTAAAAGAAATTTACATGAACCATGAAGTATACAGGGACCTGCCCGGCAGCCACTCTAGTAACCCTATCCTAGTTTTAGCTATCACCTTGAACGCCCTTAGCATGAAAGCCTACGAGCCTAGCTGCTTTGTAGATCACTTTCATGAGAGATGGTTTACAACAGTGAAACTCCTGGCAGGGTCCTCTGTCCATTTGTCTCCCATAATTGTCACCTTGCATAGACCCATGGCTTTAGCGCTGCGCTCTACAAATAACTAATAATAATAAAAACCTTACATTACATGAGACGATTAATAGGAGAGCTTGACTCGAGCTTATAAATGTTCTTCAACAGAGCTTGAGAAATACTAAGACGCCACAAATTCTATAATTTAATCAAGGACTCTTAAAACATATGTAACTGCTCCTCAATGTTTTTGTGCATGGCTCACAAGTTTGGTATATATTTGTTGGGCCTGCTTTTCACAGTGACTCAGTAATATGGCCAATGTATCTTACAGATGCTATTTTAACTTTGCACCACTAGATGGAGTATTTTATTTAAATATGAGAATTACTCTATACACATATAATGTAATTCCTGTTTTCACACAGTATTAATAATTATTTTGTATCTAAATTAAGAAACATCTTTCTATTTGACACGCTTTTGTTGCATTGTGAGTATTAGGGTCACAAAACCTAATTTTTGTCTTTAATAATTCAGATAGAGCATGCAATTTTAAACATCTTTCTAATTTACTCCTATTATAATTTTTTTCTTTGTTCTCTTGCTATCTTTATTTGAAAAAGCAAAAATGTAAGCTTAGGAGCCGGCCCATAGATTTGTTATTTGTAAGTTGATAGATATGACAGATATAAATGTGATTTTACTGATCCATATTGTGATTTGGAGAACAGAGCCTAAATAGTGAGTCATACTGTCTAATAATGTGACTTGACAGTTCTTTTCATACGATTAAAAAGTAGAAAGTACATTTCTCTCTTTCACACACTCACTCACTCACACACACACTCACTCACACACACACGCAATCACACTCTCACACACACACTCTCTCACACACACACTCAATCACACTCTCTCTCACACACACACTCTCTCTCACACATACACACACACTCACTCTCTCACACACTCTCTCTCTCACACACTCACTCTCTCACACACACATTCACTAACTCTCTCTCACACACACACACACTCTCTCTCTCTCTCTCACACACACACACACACACACACACACTCACTCACTCTCTCACACACTCTCTCTCTCTCTCACACACTCACTCTCTCACACACACATTCACTAACTCTCTCTCACACACACACACACTCACTCTCTCACACACTCTCTCTCTCTCTCTCTCTCTCTCACACACTCACTCTCTCACACACACATTCACTAACTCTCTCTCTCACACACACACACACACTCTCTCTCTCACACACACACACTCACTCTCTCACTCACACACACACTCACACACTCACTCACTTCACTCTCTCTCTCGCTCACACACACACTCGAGCTCTACATATATGCCTCTTGTGATTGGTTCACCTGATGTGTTCAACTAGTTCCCAGTAGTGCATTGCTGCTCCATCGGCAAAGGATATAAAAAATGAAGCAAATTTGATAATAGACTTACAGTGGAAAGTTGTTTATAATTGTATGCTCTGTCTGAATCATGAAAGAAAAAATTGGGGTTTCATGCCCCTTTTACTAAGGAGTTAAACACATTCAAAGTTAAGTACATGCCACGATATGCAATCATATACACATAATATACTGCCTATTGGCATCTGCTAAGGAAAGCTAAGTTAACATACTCTCTTTCTTTTGCTTTCAGGTATGTGAATTGTGTCCCTGCATTCTACTGCTGCCAAAATCTCTGTTTTCTGTGTTAATTGTTCTCAAAGTCTCTCTTTTGGTATGTGTCTGTAGTCTGTGTAATACGTTATGTATTTATTCTGCTGATATCTTGTCATTATCTATGTGATGTTCAAACCTTGTCAATACTTGTTATAATTCCTAAATGTTTAATTTCACTAATGGTATAACCCCAGCTTCCCCCAAATGCTATTGTCTGTTATTTTTTATTTATCTCACCCTTAATCAAACTTTCCCAATTGTCCTTTTGACTGTCTTTGATTGTGTCTTTACCTAATGTATTGCAATCAGCTGAATGCTGTGGCCTTTAAATGTAACACTGCTAAGGGGAAGCAATGCAGGGGCTAGCAATGCAGGTTAGATAGCAGTAGTGTAACATCATCTGTTCACATCTCTTAAAGGGACACTCAATCAAAATTAAACTTTTATTATTCGGATAGACAATGCAATTTTAAACAACTTTCCACTTTACTTCCATTAACAAAATGTGCACAGTCTTTTATATTTACATGTGCAAGAATAAGTGTGTATGCATTTGTGAATGGCTGATGGCTGTCACATGGTACGTGAATGCATTTGTGAATGGCTGATGGCTGTCACATGGTACAGGGGGAGTGGAAATAGACATAACTTTTAAAATTGTCAGAAAAAAATCTACTACTCATTTGAAGTTCAGACTAAGTGCTATTGCATTGTCTTATTATCTTGCATTTGTTGATTATGCAAATCTACTGTGTTGGCTGGCCCTTTAAGTGAACATTTATAAGTGAGACATTAACAATTGAGCAAAAGAATTACACAAGGATTGGACAAGGGATAAGGCAAGTCCTGTTGTAACACTGTTTTATTGACTGTTTGCTTAGCTTGTTATAATGCTCAGTTTCTTCACGTTCCTTTTTGCTACCCTTTGTCTCTATAGCAAACTACTTTATTCTATTACTCCTTCCCCCTCACCACCTGCACTGCTCATTAGCCCATCTCCCTTAACCTCACCTTACTTTTGTATTCATGAACTTCCCACATTCCTAAACACTCTCTCTCCCCCTTGCACTTCAGCCAGAAAACAGTCTCATTACTGCAAAACTGCATCTCATCTCATGTCACTCTCCCTCTTGCTCATACTAGCTGCTGGCGACATCTCCCCTAATCCTGGTCCCCCACAATTTCCTAGCCTTGCACATCCATGTGTGCCTTTCAGTAGACTTCAATAACAAAACTCTGGTAACCTTAATCTCATTCCTCTTGCATCTAAAACCACCACCCCCTTCACTTGTGCACTCTGGAACTCTCGCTCTGTTTGCAACAAGTTCACTTCTATCTATGATCTCTTTATCTCCCACTCTCTTAACCTTCTGGCTCTTACAGAAACCTGGCTCTCTGCTTCAGACACAGCATCCACTGCTGCACTGTCACATGGGGATCTCCATTTGAGCCACACTCCTAGGTCTGGCAATAGACAAGGAGGTGGTGTTGGTATTTTACTTTCCTCTCATTGCACCTTTCAACAAATACAGCCCTTCTCTTCCCTAACATTTTCTTAATTTGAAGCACACATGATTTGTTTATTTTCTCCCCTCTCTATATGTTTTGCAGTCATATACCGCCCCCTTTCTCCCCAACTCAATTTGTAGATAACTTTGCTGCCTGGCTTCCTTACTTCCTTTCCTCAGACACCCCTGCCCTCATTCTTGGCGACTTCAACATCCCTCTTGATAATCCCACTGCCTCCTCTGCAAAACAACTTCTGCAACTCACTTCCTCTTTCGACCTGTCACAATGGACTGACTCTCCCACTCACAAAGATGGTCACTCCCTTGATCTGACTTTCAGCTATCGATGCACTATCTCAAATTTCACAAACTCCCCTTTTCCTCTTTCTGACCATCATCTCCTAACTTGCAACATCACTTCCCTCCCTACAACCCCCCCTTCCTCTACCCCTCACACCAAACATCACAGAAGCACTAAGTCATTAGAAGCACTAAGTCATTAGATCAGCAACAGCTCGCTAGCTCTCTCGAACCTCTCGAACATCTCCTCTCTTCCATCACCTCCTTTTCCTGCCCTGACCAATCTATCTGCAACTATAACTCCACCCTTACATCGGTCATTTACACTCTGGCACCTCCTACCATAGCTCAGAAACCAAACTCTCATCCTCAGTCTTGGCATACTCCTCTGACACGGTACCTACGCAGATGTTCCCATACTGCTGAGCGACACTGGAGGAAATCTCAGAGTTCAGCTGACTTTCTTCATTACAAGTTCATCCTGAACTCCTACTATTCTGTCCTTAATCTTTATAAGCAACAATACTTCTCTAATCTCATCTCTACTCTTTCCTCTAACCCAAACGTCTGTTGTCTATGTTCAATACTCTTCTCTGCCCACCCCCACCTCCTAATACAACTTCTCTCTCAGCTCAAGATTTTGCCAGCCACTTCAAAAACAAAATTGACTCCTTCAGAAATTAAATCAGCTCTCAACATACTACCAATCTCCAACCCCATCAAATGCTCCCAATCATCCAAAACTCAAATACCCATAAATTTAACTCTTTTGCCCCTGTTGTCGAGGAAGAAGTTTCTGCCCTTATACTGTCCTCCCACCTCACTACCTGTCCCCTCGACCCCATGCCCTCACAGCTACTCCCCTCCCTCTCTTCTACCCTCACCCCTATACTCACACACGTTTTCAACCTCTCCCTCAGCACTGGTATATTTCCCTCATCTCTAAAACATGCACTGGTCACACCTATCCTCAAAAAACCTTCCCTCGATCCAACCTCCCCATTCAACTACCGTCCTATTTCCCTACACCCTCTTGCCTCAAAGCTCCTCGAAAAGCTAGTATATGCACGTCTATCCCATTTCCTTACACTAAACTTTCTTCTTGACCCACTGCAATCTGGATTTCGTCCCCATCACTCCACAGAGACAGCAATTGTTATGGTTACCAACGACCTACTTACAGCAAAATCCAAAGGCCACTTCTCTCTGCTTATCCTCCTTGATCTGTCTGCAGCCTTTGACACTGTTGACCATCCTCTTTTGCTCCAAACCCTCCAATCCTCCAGCATCTGCGACACAGCTCTCTCGTGGTTCTCTTCCTATCTATATAACCGTACCTTTAGTGTACCCTTCTCCGGAGCATCCGCTGCCCCGTTACCACTTTCTGTTGGGGTACCTCAAGGCTCTGTCCTCTGTCCCCTCTTTTCAATCTGCACGTCATCATTAGGTTCCTTAATAAAGTCCCATGGGTTTCAATATCATTTGTATGCCGATGACACCCAAATCTACCTCTCTGCACCTTACTAACCCATGTTAGTACCACCTACCTCCTTCCTTACTAACCCATGTTGACTACCACTATTTTTACTATTTTGTGGTTCTAATAGATTTAGAACCTACAATAATTGTTTTAGCTCTATCTGAGATTTGAGAGAGGTTAGATGTCTTCCAGGTTCTACCGCTCACAGAGATTTAAATCGTATTTCAAGAATTGTTAAGGCAGCTAGAAAAGACAGTGAGTTAGATGTTATTGTTCACCTAGGTACAAATGATCTGGCTAGCAATGATGTTGTTGCTGTGCAAAATGAGTTTTTTAAACTAGGAAGTTGTTTAGATCATGTGACTGCATCTGTGTCCTTTTCTGCTGTTTTACCTGTGTATGGACAGGAAGTAGGAAGAATGCAGCGTATTATAGAATTTAACTCTTGGTTAGAGGTGGTGCAGGGAGAGAAGATATGGTTTTGTTAGCCATCAAAGCCCTGTTTGGCTTGATAGTAACTTGTATAAGAAGGATGGTTCACATCTGGATATTAAAGGGACAGGAGCATTGAGTAAATAATTTAAAGATTTTATTAGCAGCAATTTAAACTAAAGAAGGGGGACAGTTTTAACATACCAATCTGTCCCCCAGAGCATGACAAGACAGTCAACCAAATTTTACATTCTTGTTTTTTTAATAAAAAAACTTTACTTTTAGGAATAAGACTTTGAATAATGTAGGCAGGGGTTGTATTGACCATGCAAAAGGATTTGAGAATCCTAGAAATGTTCTACGTGCAATGTGCACACATGCTCGCAGTTTAGTAAGTAAATTACCTGCACTTACTGCAATAATGATTCAAGATAAATTGGATTTCGTAGCTATAACAGAGACATGGTACAATGACTCTCACGACTGGGAAACAGTCATACCTGGTTACATCTTGTTTAAAAAAAAATAGAGTAGGAAAAAAGGGGGGCAGAGTTGCTCTGTACATGAAAGATAATATTAAAGTAACTGAAATGACAATGTAGAAAGTGTTTTGGTAACTATAGAAACTGAAGGGAAACAGGTGTTTAGAATAGGAGTAGTATATAGACCACCATTACAGGATGAAGCATCAGACAATGTATTAATTGATGAAATAGCCAAAATTACAATGAAGGGCAATGTTATAGTAGTGGGGGACTTTAATATGCCTGATATAGACTGGGAAGTACCTGTTGTCAAATCAACTAGAAGTAAATATATTCTGGAATCTTTACAAGGGGAATCTCTTGAGCAACTAGTAAAAGAACCAACACATAAAGGAACTATATTAGATTTAGTACTTACAAACAGTGATATAGTTTCTGAGGTGTCTGTGGGTGAGAACTTAGGTTCTAGTGATCATCAGTCTGTATGTTTTAATATTCAGGCCAAGGTATTGTGCAACCATAGTAAAATAAAAGTCTTAGACTTTAGAACAACTGATTTTTCTTACATGGGCAGATACCTAGATGAATCTCTAAAAGGGATGGCACAGATTACAGGAGTACAAGAACAGTGGGAATATTTAAAAAAATGCTATTCTAGATGCAACTAAACACTATATTAGGCTTGTTTGTAAAAGTAAAAGAAAACCAATATGGTTTTCAAGAGAAGTAGCACATGCAGTTAAGACAAAAAGACAGTCTATAAAAAAATTCAAACTCACTGGCTCAGAAGATAAGGAAGATAAGGAAAAATGGAGAACCCATTAAAATATGACAAAACAGTTAATCAGAAAGGCTAAAGCTGATGCAGAAGAGAAAATAGCACAATCAGTAAAAAACGGTGACAAAACCTTCTTTAGATATATCAGTGAAAAGAGAAAAACTAACAGAGGGATAGTTAGACTCAAGAATGATGATAGAGTAGTGGAAGAAGATAAACAAATAGCAAACTGTTTAAATGATTACTTTTGTTCAGTCTTTACAACGGATGGTAAAGATAGTGAGATTATATTAAGGGATGTTACTGTAAATAATAATGTGAGTAGTACTTTTCTTTTTACAGAGGAAGAGGTTTCAAGGGCTTTATCAAAAATAAAAGTAAATAAGTCTGTGGGTCCAGATAATATTCATCCAAGGGTTCTAAGAGAACTTCAATCCGTAATAACTACTCCATTAGCTGATTTATTTAATTGGTCACTTCTAACAGGAGTTGTTCCAAAAGACTGGAAAATTGCTAATGTAGTCCCTCTTCATAAAAAGGGTACTAGGAAAGATTCTGCTAACTATAGGCCAGTCAGTTTGACCTCAATTACAGGGAAATTAATGGAAACTCTTTTAAAGGAAAGACTTGTATCTTTCCTTCAGACAAACAATTTAGAAGACAAAGGACAGCATGGTTTCACTGCTGGAAGATCATGTCAGACTAATCTAATTCATTTCTTTGACCATGTAACTAAAATAATAGACCAGGGTGGAGCCGTAGATATTGCATATCTAGACTTTAACAAAGCATTTGACACCGTCCCACACAACAAGCTTATTCACAAAATGTATTGCCTTGGTATAGATGCTAAGATTGTTAAGTGGGTAGAATGCTGGCTTAAAGATAGACGACAAAGGGTTTTAAATTAACGGAGTACATTCAAATGAGGCATCAGTTACTAGTGGTGTTCCCCAAGGGTCAGTTCTTGGGCTTGTTTTGTTTAACATTTTCATAAGTGATATTAGAAGTGGGCTTAAGGGGAAGGTTTGCTTGTTTGCTGATACAAAAATTTGTAACAGGGTAGATGTTCCAGGAGGGGTTGTCAAATGAATTGGGATATTAAAAATCTAGAGGACTGGTCAAATTAATAGGATCTGAAATGAAATATTACCAAGAGCAAAATTATGCATATAGGATCAATGGTACATTACTGACTGTAACTAAAGAAGAAAGGGACTTGGGAATTATTATTTTAGATGATTTAAAATTTGGTACACAATGCAGCAGTGCAGCCAGTAAGGCCAGTCGAATAATTGGTTGCATTGGAAGAGGTATTAGTAGCAGAAATAGCAAGGTTTTACAGATCATTAGTTAGACCAAATCTGGAATACTGTGTACAGTTCTGCAGACCATATCTTCAGAAAGATATAAATAAACTAGAAGCTGTCCAAAGGAGGGCTACTAAAATGGTACATGGTCTAAAATATAAAACGTACAAAGAAAGACTCTATGATCTAAATATGTATAGTTTAGAGGATAGAAGGGAAAGAGGTGACATGATAGAAACCTTCAAATATATGAAGGGACTTAATAAAATAGAAGCTAAAAGCAATTTTCACAAAAAAATAAATGCCAAAACAAGGGGTCACAATCTAAAGTTAGAGGGTAGCAGATTCAGGAGAAATTTGAGGAAGCATTTTTTTACAGAAAGGGTGGTGGATTCATGGAATAAACTTCCATTTGAGGTGGTAAACACAAAGACTGTAAAGGAATTCAAAAATGCCTGGGACATGCATAAGGCTATCCTAAGGAAAAAGTAACATGTAATATGGGTAGACTTGATGGGCCTTTTTGGTTCTTATCTACCGTCAAATTATATGTTTCTATGTTTCTATGATACCATCTGCGATATACTATCATCAAATTGTTGACACATTACAATCATTGAGATTTGTGTGTGTTTATGATTTTGTGATTCTGCGCCAATCCACAAACCTCCTTTTATCTTTTAATTTTCTTTTATATTGTGCCTCTGGATTTGAGGGGATTCAGATTACACAATAGGTGGATTTTGGCAGCATACTTTTGCTTCATAGCACTTATTTCTCAGCGCCCAGATCACACCACTTTCTTTTCGATATATATATATTTTGCCAGTTGTTTTTCTGTCCCCAAAGGTGTAGCCTCTAGTGGTGATTAGAAAAATTGCAGCCCTGTAAAAAAGCTGCTCTGAAATCTGATTTTGCTTGAGCAGCAGAGGGCTCCCTAAAAGGACAGGCCAGGTAGCAGTGGAGACCCTGAAACCCCTGTAGTTACGCCTCTGGCTACAGCAAAGGAGATAAGATAAACATGTATTTTGTATGCAGATCCATTGAGTGAAGTGATTAATGTCTGATGCATATATAAAATACTTTATGTCCATTTAAGATAATATATGGTTTTGATCCTAACATTACAAATAGTTACTAAAAAGAGAAAATTAGCACTCCAGACAACACTTTCATGTTGTTTTTCTTGAATCCTTTGTAATATTTCTGCAATAATCTTCATAGGTCTTTCCATGACCTATGAGATTACCCTGTATTTTCCTGTAACTGGTAAATTAATAAATTACAATCCACACATAATATGCCTTATGAGCAATTTTGTTGTTGTTTTTTAAATAAAAAAAGACATTATATAGCAACATTGGATATACATATGCTAATTCACATGTTCACAGAATCATTTCCCAATATAGTAGAGACAACATTACTCTCTAGCATATGTATGATGATTCAGTTGACAGGTAGGCTAAAACCTTTAACATCCAAGTACAAGGTATACTCTTATTCTTAGTTTTAACTCTTCGATAACTTTGGTATGTACTTACTAATTTTCTCAATAGCGATGGTTCCTTCTCCAAACATTGACAGCGATGAATGTACTAATTTGCGATGAAATTTCCAGCTTGGGCTGTAGTCAGCAAATGCAATATCTTTGGCATTTCTTGTCAAAATATCAGTTGTGACCTTTTTAATACAAGAAAAACAAACAAGAATATATATATATATATATATACATTAGTACAAAAATGGAAACAATTATAGGAAATACAATACATTTGAGTCATTTGAGATACTTTTTCCTTGAAATTTAAAGCAAGTGTCCCCCCCCTCCTTTATCGTAATTATCTTATTAAAGGGACATAAAACCCAAAAATGTTCATTCATGATTCAGAAAGAACATACAAATGTAAACAACTTTACAATTTAATTCTATTCTAATTTTCTTTGTTTTCTTGTTATCCTTTGTTGAAAAACAGGACGGTAAGTTCAGGAGTGTGCACAACTCTTCAGCACTATATGGCAGCAGTTTTGCAAAAATGTTATACATTAGCAAGCGCACTAGATGGCAGCACTATTTCCTGTCATGTAGTGCCCCAGACACGTGCATGCTACCTATCTAGATATCTCTTCAATAAGGCATGAAAACAAAGCAAACTTGATAATAGAAGTAAATTGGAAACTTTTTAAAACTTGTATTCTCTATCTAAATCATGAAAGAAATATTTTGGGTTTCATGTCCCTTTAACAATCAGAGGGATTGCTCATAAAGTTAGTCTGTAAATATGCTAATTTATACACTGTGTCATTTTAAGAGACTTTGCAATGATCTTTTCTTGGTATCTTTTGTTGAAAACCTGTGTAGGCTCAGGAGCAGCAATGCTCTTACTGGGAGATAGTTGGCGATTGGTGGTTACACACATATGCCTCATGTTATTGGCTTACCAGAAGTATTTAGCTATATTCCAGTAGTGCATTGCTGTTCAGGAGCTGACTTTATTTATGTGCTTAACCGCTTTACAGGGGTTAAACACGATGGGGTTGGTTTCAATCTTTTCTTTTTTTCCCAATATTGGAAAACCAGGAACAGCCTTTTTTTCCATTAAAGGACTACTCAATGCAGTAGAATTACATAATCAAAAAGTACATAATAAAAAGACAATGATTTAATACCTACTCTGAATTTCAAATAAGCAGTAGATTTGTTTCTCACAAATTTATTTTTTCTCCTATATTCCAGGCCCCCTGTATCATGTGACAGACATCAGCCAATCACAGACTAGTATACGTATACCCTGTGAGCTTGTGCACATGCTCAGTACGATCTTGTTCCCCCGAAAGTGTGTCTATAAAAAGATTGTGCACATTTTGATAATGGAAGTAAATTGGAAAGTGTCTTAAAACTGCTGCTCTATCTGAATCATAAAAGTTTATTTTGACTTGAGTGCCCCTTTAACAAAGTGATCACAATCTTTCCACATCAAAAACAGCTGAGATTTTTACCTCACACAAACTATGATCTCCATTTTTACACAACAGTTCTCAGAACTAGCAATAATGTATTAAACAATCTGAATGCCATAACGGGCATGTTTGGTCTTGTTCTTAATATTTTAAAAGTATTTTTTTAATTTCTTAAAGGGACATGAAACCCAAAATGTTTCTTTCAGGATTCAGATAGAGAATACAATTTTAAACAACTTTCCAATTTACTTCTATTATTTAATTTGCTTAATTCTCTTGTTATTCTTTGCTGAAAGGTTTATCTAGTTAAGCTCAGGAGCAGCAAAGAACCTAGGTTCTAGCTTTTGATTGGTGGCTGCATATATTTACTGATTGTCATTGGCTCACCCATGAGTTCAGTGAGAAACCATTAGTGCATTGCTGCTCCTTCAACAAATGATACCAAGAGAATGAAACCGATTTGATAATAGAAGTAAATTAGAAAGTTGTTTAACATTGTGTTCTCTATCTGAATCATGAAAGAAAAAAATTGGGTTTCATTTCCCTTTAAGAAAACCTAGTCAAAATTAAACTTTCATGATTAAGATAGGGCATGTAATTTTAAACAACTTTCCAATTTACTTTTATCAGCAAATGTGCTTTGTTCTCTTGGTATTCTTAGTGGAAAGCAAAACCTAGGTAGGCTCATATGCTAATTTCTAAGTCCTTGAAGGCCGCCTCTTATCTGAATACATTTGACAGTTTTAGTTTCTCACCGCTAGAGGGCATTAGTTCATGTGTGCCATATAGATAACATTGTGCTCAAACACATGGAGTTACTTATGAGATGGCACAGATTGGGTAAAATGCAAGTTTGTCAAAAGAAATGAAATAAGGGGGCAGTTTGCAGAAGCTTAGGTACAAGGTAGTGTATTAAAATAAGCGTTAGTTATGCAAAACTGGGGAATGTGTAATAAAGGGATTTTCTATATTTTTAAACAATAACAGTTCTGGAGTAGACTGTCCCTTTAAGAAGATTAAATTACTGTAACTTAAAATCACAAAAATGCGAGTATGAAATAAAAAGAAACATTTTAAGAACGAGATTGCTAAATGCCATTTCTAGTTGTCGCAGACATGATTTCAATTACTCAGGTTTCCCTCAGATCTCATTAGCCGTATGAGACATCATGTACATGTCTATTAATTAGATATGCAAGTGTCTGTCCTGCCCACTACAGGGGGACTATACTATAGAGCTAATTATGGACATCATTAATCTAGACCATATTTTAATAAATATACACACACGCACATCTAAAATGGCTTCAGAGTGTTTGGAACATGCAGAAAATAGAATTATTCTAAATAATTTTGGAATACTGGCGAACATGACGAAAAGGACAATTTTGCAATTAGTCTACACCCATTGTTTCCAAAATAAAGTACAAAACCCATCGTCAGGAGGATTGTTAGCACTGAAGCCATTGCTCTGTGTGCCATATGGGCCATTTTCCTGCTATCCGCACAATTCTGATCCAAACTTTTCCCAATACAGAAATGGTTTTATTGCTCGGACTGTGAACACTCAAACCTTGAATCAGCATGAGCCCAAAAAAAACTATAAATGGGAATGGAAAGATTAGAATCGACCCCATAGTTATATGCAAGCAACAGTACAGTAATAAAAAGCTCTATCACATTAGTGCATTTTCTTTTTTACACTTGTACGTCCCTTTAAACTCCAGCACAGCCTGTGATTGGTAAAATCATGTGTATCCAACTCCTGAATGGATCTTCAACTATGAGCTTGACCCCTTTTCATGTAAAGGGATACTGAACCCAATTTTTGTCTTTCATGATTCAGATAGAGCATGCAATTTTTTTTTTTTTATATTTTTTTTTTTTTGAACCAACAATATAACATATTCAGCAATAATATAAACCAGACAATAATCAAGAAAAAGAAAATGAGAGAAAAAAAAAAGAAAAAAGAGACAAGTAACCAACATTGCACTATTTGTGTCTATTCAACATAACAAGTACATGCCTCTTAGGAAACGACATTTCCACCTTGTACCTTTTACCCATAAAATAACCTCTCTAGGCTTCCTTCGCCTTGGTTTTATGAAATATTGTTGGAGTTTTTAATTTTATAACAGCCGAAAAACGAAGACCTTTAAAAAACCATAAGGAACAAGGAAAAGAAAAGAAAAAAGAAAAAAAAAGAAAAGAAAAAGAGAATTTCTCTTACCTCACACAAGATCTCTCTCTCTCCTCCACCCCCCTGCCGCGCCAACCCCCCACTACCATATGCCCAATAAAACTATTTCAGAGTCTTGGAATGGGGTTATCATGTACTCTATTTCAGCCGGGGAAAAGCTTTTGATAAACTTTGACCATTTACTGAAAAAAGCTACAATTTTGCATTCTGAATTCAGGTCTGTGGCGAGCTGTTCTATCCGGTATTGTCTTTTAAGGTAGTTCTTTACCTCATTCATTGTGGGTATGACTCTAGTTTTCCATTTTTTGAATATCAGATTTCTCGCGGCCAGAATAACTAGGTTTAATATTTTAGCATCTCTGAAGTCCTCCTTATTACTAGACAAGAAGATTATGTTTAGGGGAGTAAGTTTGAAAGGCTTTATTTTCACCACTTTAAGCAACCAATACTCAATTCTGTGGCAGAATTGTTTAATGTTTGGGCACAACCACACCATATGCAGTAAGTCTGCGGCCAATAAACTACATTTTGAGCATTTATTGAAATCAGTATTGTTCCATCTATAGGCTTTATCTGGTGTATAATATATCTGATATATATGAGACTCTCTCCAAGTTTCAGCTATAGTGGTGTCACGGAGTAGCGTGAGTGATCTCTTAATATGTACTTCCTTATCAATATTCATCGACAATTGATCTGACCATTTTAAAGCTAGTTTCTCTATGTTACCGCTACCCTTCTGGGAGTTAAGATAGGAGTACCATGGAGAAATAGAGTAATGGCCCGCCTTGATCAAGGCTGGCCACGACTCTAATCTCCCCCAGGTCCACTTCCAGTTAAATTGGGTATACAATTGGCTAGTGTAATGCCTAGCTTCCAAGTAGGCAAAGAAGTCTTGGTTGCCAAGATTGAATTCCAGTTTTAGTTCTTGGAAAGATTTAATGATTCATGTCTCTGTGTGATGTAGCTGTGCAGCATATCTGAGTCCTTGTTCCTGCCATTTTTTCAAGTGTGGAGCTTGTGAGCCCTCTTGAAATTCTGGATTACCTATAAAAATTTGGAATCTAGGAATGTTAGTATTTACTCCTACTAATACACCAATCTTTTTCCATGCCTGGATTATTACATACAATGTTTTAAGCTTTTTCACCTGTTTAGGTATTAAATGAATCGGTGTGTGTAGTAGCGATACTGGCTTCAAAGGATGGGTTATGCTATTCTCTAACCCATTATTCGTGAAGTAATCGGCTTCTGCTACCCAGTCTGCCGCAATTCGGCCTAAGAAAACTAAGTTATAAAGGTATAAATTTGGGAGAGCCAGCCCAGCGAATTGCTTTGCCAAATATAATCTCTGCAGGGAGATTCTGGGTTTCCTTGACTGCCATATGAATTTTCGAAGCGCCATATTGATTTTCTTGTGTCTTAACGATAAGCGGGAGATTTTGAAGAATATATGATATCTTTGGCAGAATTATCATTTTATATAGGGCAATACAACCAGAGAGAGAGAGAGGCAGATTTTGCCAGTCTCTCATAAGTGTGATGGCGCGTGCGATAATTGGGGTTATGTTTAGGGAATACCACTCCTGAGGATTGGCCGAAACTATTATCCCCAAATATCTAAGCGATTCAATAACTGTTTTAAGTGGGTTATTTAAGTATGAAGTATCAGTCTTTCTTAACCAGAGTAATTCTGTTTTTTGTTTATTCATTTTATACCCTGCAAATTGGCCAAATTGTTCAATTATGTTAAGCAGCTTTGGGATATTCCTAGGGGTATTCGAAACATATACGAGCAGATCGTCCGCATATAGAGCCACCTTTGCCTCATAATTCTGGATCTTAATGCCTTCGATATGCTTTCTAATTTTTATGGCTAGAGGTTCGATTGCCAGATCGAACAGAAGAGGGGAGAGCGGGCAGCCCTGCCTCGTACCCTGCTCTAAGCGAATGCTCTTTGACTCTTGCCCATGCATAACTAATTTTGTTGATGCCTGAGTGCATAAATTGTTTACTAAATTTGCAAAGTTATCTTGAAAACCATATTGTTTTAGTGTAGTTAGAATATGATCATGGCTGACTCGATCGAACGCCTTCTCCGCGTCGATAGCTATTATCGCTGCATCCGGAAGGCCCTCAAGTAATATTCTTTCACTGTTTCTGAAATAATCGATAGTTAAAAGAAGTTGTCTGATCTTAGCTTTTTAGAAGAAACCCCACTTGATCGCTATGAATAATCTCAGCTAAGCCTTCTTGCATTCTTTTAGCCAAGATTGAAGCAAATATTTTATAATCCGTATTCAATAATGTGATAGGTCTATAAGATTCTCTGCATTGTGGATCTTTACCGGCTTTAGGTATAAGAATGGTATGTGATGCAAGAAAGCTAGCAGGTATTTGATTGTTCGGTTGAAACAAATAATTAAAGAGACTAGTCAGTTGGGGAGTAATTGCTTTATCTAGACTTTTATAAAATTCATTTGGTAGGGCATCAGAGCCCGGCGCTTTCTCCCCTTTTAAAGCTTGAATTGCCTGACTAACTTCCGCCTCTGTTATTGGAGCATTCAACACCAGGTTGAATTCAGGCGATATTTTCGTGATATCAATGTCTTCCAAGAATCTCTCCCTTATGTTTGTGTTTACTGGGTTAGCCGCATAGATTGATTTATAATATTGAAAAAAAGCTTCGGTTATTTCCTCTGGTGAGGTGAGCAATTTATTATTAAGTTGTAATGCTTCAATTGTTTTTGAGGCTCTCAAGATCTTTACCAATTTAGTCATTAATTTGCCTGATTTATTTCCGAACCTGTACAGGTTGGATTGAAATCTTAAGTCCACTTGTGTCGCATTGAGGGTTAAAAAAGTATCTCTCTCCTCCTTGGCTTTAATGTATTTCTTCCAGTTCTCATCGGAGGATAGATTCAAATATCTATTATAAGCATTGGTTACTGTAGCAATTACCTGTCTCTCTCTCAAACGGATTTCCCTCTTGAACTTTGCCATGTATGCAATTATATCTCCCCTCAGTACCGCTTTTGCTGCTTCCCACAAAATCACTGGACTAGAGACTGAATCTTTATTATTTGAATCTGATCGGAACAGCCAATAGAATGCGAGCTCAATCTGATTGGCTGATTGGATCAGCCAATCGGATTGAACTTGATTCTGATTGGCTGATTCCATCAGCCAATCAGAAAATTCCTACCTTAATTCCGATTGGCTGATAGAATCCTATCAGCCAATCGGAATTCGAGGGACGCCATCTTGGATGACGTCCCTTAAAGGAACAGTCATTCGTCGTTCAGTCGTCGGTCCGGATGGATGTTCCGCGCTGGAGGTCTTCAGGATCCTGCCGCTTCGCTCCGGATGGAAGACCATAGAAGATGCCGCCTGGATGATGACTTCAATCGGATGGAAGATCCTCTTCTGCCCCGCTTGGATGAAGACTTTGACCGGATCATGGACCTCTTCAGCCCCCGCTTGGGCTTGGATCAGGACATCGGAGGAGCTCTTCAGGACGGATCGGTGAACCTGGTATGGTGAAGACAAGGTAGGAAGATCTTCAGGGGCTTAGTGTTAGGTTTATTTAAGGGGGGTTTGGGTTAGATTAGGGGTATGTGGGTGGTGGGTTGTAATGTTGGGGGGGGTATTGTATTTATTCTTTTACAGGCAAAAGAGCTGAAATTCTTGGGGCATGCCCCACAAAGGGCCCTGTTCAGGGCTGGTAAGGTAAAAGAGCTTGTAACTTTTTTAATTTAGAATAGGGTAGGGAATTTTTTATTTTGGGGGGCTTTGTTATTTTATTAGGGGGCTTAGAGTAGGTGTAATTAGTTTAAAATTGTTGTAATATTTTTCTTATGTTTGTAAATATTTTTTTATTTTCTGTAACTTAGTTCTTTTTTATTTTTTGTACTTTAGCTAGTTTATTTAATTGTATTTATTTGTAGGAATTGTATTTAATTAATTTATTGATAGTGTAGTGTTAGGTTAATTGTAGGTAATTGTAGGTAGTTTATTTAATTATTTTATTGATAGGGTAGTGTTAGGTTTAATTATATCTTAGGTTAGGATTTATTTTACAGGTAAATTTGTTATTATTTTAACTAGGTAACTATTAAATAGTTCTTAACTATTTAATAGCTATTGTACCTGGTTAAAATAATTACAAAGTTGCCTGTAAAATAAATATTAATCCTAAAATAGCTATAATATAATTATAATTTATATTGTAGCTATATTAGGGTTTATTTTACAGGTAAGTATTTAGCTTTAAATAGGAATAAGTTATTTAATAAGAGTTAATTTATTTCGTTAGATAAAAATTATATTTAACTTAGGGGGGCGTTAGTGTTAGGGTTAGACTTAGCTTTAGGGGTTAATACATTTATTAGAATAGCGGTGAGCTCCGGTCGGCAGATTAGGGGTTAATAATTGAAGTTAGGTGTCGGCGATGTTAGGGAGGGCAGATTAGGGGTTAATACTATTTATGATAGGGTTAGTGAGGCGGGTTAGGGGTTCATAACTTTATTATAGTAGCGCTCAGGTCCGCTCGGCAGATTAGGGGTTAATAAGTGTAGGCAGGTGTCGGCGACGTTGAGGGGGGCAGATTAGGGGTTAATAAATATAATATAGGGGTCGGCGATGTTAGGGGCAGCAGATTAGGGGTACATAAGGATAATTTAGGTGGCGGCGGTTTACGGAGCGGCATATTAGGAGTTAAAAAAAATATGCAGGGGTCAGCGATAGCGGGGGCGGCAGATTAGGGGTTAATAAGTGTAAGGTTAGGGGTGTTTAGACTCGGGGTACATGTTAGAGTGTTAGGTGCAGACGTAGGAAGTGTTTCCCCATAGGAAACAATGGGGCTGCGTTAGGAGCTGAACGCTGCTTTTTTGCAGGTGTTAGGTTTTTTTCCAGCTCAAACTGCCCCATTGTTCCCTATGGGGGAATCGTGCACGAGCACGTTTTTGAGGCCGGCCGCGTCCGTAAGCAACTCTGGTATCGAGAGTTGCATTTGCGGTAAAAATGCTCTACGCTCCTTTTTTGGAGCCTAACGCAGCATTTGTTTGAACTCTCGATACCAGAGTTAATTTTATGGTGCGGCCAGAAAAAAGCCCGCGGAGCGTTAACAGCCCTTTTACCGCTGAACTCCAAATCTAGGCCAGGGTTTTGCACCCTCCAGATGTCTCTGACTGCTAAATTGCGCATAATAGAATTAAATAGTTTACTTTCCAACTTATCTTTCTTATTTATCTTCTGCGCCACCCCCCTTCTTAGTCTATCCAGAGGTGCTCGTGGGGACATATTAAAGTCCCCTCCTATTATTACATGACCTTCCGCTATTTGCAAGATTTTCGATTGAAGAGAGTCCCAGAACCCATAATCGATTATATTGGGCGCATACAGACTACATATGGTGTATATTGAATTTAAGATTTTCAATTTTAATATTATAAATCTGCTGCCCGGGTCGATCAGTATATCTAATTTTTCATAGCTTAACTTCTTCCCTAAAAGAATTGCAACTCCTTTCTTCCTGTTAGGTGAGGGCACAAAAATACATTCGGCCACCCAGGAAGATTTCAGTTTTAATGATTCCTCTGTGTTAAGGTGTGTTTCCTGGAGTAGCGCTATAAGAGTATTTGTTTTCCTTAGGTGCGCTAAGATTGTTTTCCGTTTAATGGGTGTAACAATCCCACCTATATTCCATGAGGTAATTTTAATGGCTTTATTCATGGCACTATTCTTATGCCTCTGGAGGGCATAGATTATGTGTAGATTAATCCTAGTGAATGAGGGGCGCACGCAGGGGTAGAGGGCGGGGAAGGAGAGGGAGCGCGTAAAGAAGAGAAGAAGAGAGAGAGAGAGAAAGAGAAAAAAAAAAAAAGGGGTAAAACTCCTGCCGTTACTGGCAGCATAATATCTTATATAATCTTTAATTCTTGCTGTTAGACTGACTCTCATAAATTTATCAATTAGCCCCATGTTCAGCTATTTTTTTCTCAGCTTCAGCTGCAGAAAAAAAAAAAACGTTTGACCTTCGAGTATAAGTTTGAGTCTGGCTGGGAAGATGACAGTGGCCTGCCAGCCCAGCTTCAACATTCTGCAACAGACCGAGGAGAGCTCCCTCCTCTTTAAGGAGGTCTCTATTGAGAAATCCTGAAATAACAGAATTTTATTTCCATTATGGAAATGGGTTGGTTTTTACGATAAGATTGAAGAAACATCATTTTGTCCTTAAAGTTCAGGAATTTTTGCGATAATAGGTCAAGGTCTGGTCAGATTAGTTGAGGAATCAGGAGCTCTCCCCAATCTGTGAACTCTTTCAATTGGAATAAGTACTTGCGTTGGGGGAATTTTTAATAATTGTGGCAAGACGTGTGTCATGACCTGCATGAGTTCCTCTTGTTTAACTGACTCTGGGAAACCTATAACCCTGAGGTTATTCCTCCTTGATCTATTTTCTAAATCTTCGACTCTAGCTTGGAGTTTCGCTATCTTAGACTGATTATCATCAGTTTTGGAGAAATATGCGCTTGATGTATCTTCTAGGTCTGAAATTCTCTGCTCTGCTTCTTGGATTCTCTTAGAAAATTGTCTTACCTCCAGAGTCAGTATTGAGATATCCTGTCTGATTTCGTTTTTTAATAGATCAAATTTTGGAGTAATGGCTTCTAGTATATTAGCAACGAGATTTTGCAAATCATGTGAGATCGATAAGTTTTGGGATTTTGAGGGGGTCGTTTCTGTAGGGAGGTCTGCAGATGTCCCTGGAGGGTTTTTATTCCTGCGGTCCTTGTTTTTGGCTGCCATGCCTAAATTATTTATTATTAATTATTATTAATGCCCGTAAGTGATGGTGAAGTGATGTACTTATCCATACAAGAAATTTCGTGCAAGCGTGTTAGGTGATGCAGGAGGGGGTGCTAGGCGGGGTGCGAGTAATTTAAACCCTACCAAAACTTGAGTGTGAGACAATAAGGAGGAAGTGAAAAAAAATAATCAGTTCCTCTCACTTTGGAAGTGCTTGTTACGTGAAAAAGAAGAGTGAGGTGCAAGAGAAGTGACGTACGAAAGGCAGGAACTAGTGTGCCTCTTATTCAGTGATACCTATTCCGTGAAAGAAGTGAAGTGCAAATTGAGTGACTTATAGCTAAGAAGACGATAAGCGTTAAGAACCCTCAGTTTTTAAGGGACAGAATATGCCAACGTGCTTAGTGTATTCTGGTGCTGAAAATCAAGGACGCAGGATTTTAATAACTTTATCAACTCAAGACTGTGTATTCACCTGTAATTCCCTCAATATTAACCTGTAACTACGATGTAACTGCTAGCTCTGTGGTTAAAAGTACAGCTGTTTCTTTTTTCAATGTGTTCCCTAGGTGACCTCCTGTCACGTCGGGCAGAGTAGCTTTGTTGTATACTCCTATCTAAGTGTATTCTCTAAGCAGAAAAAATAAATAAATTGTGCATTCATTTATTTAGTCACGTAGACTCAGAGGCTGATCTTACTTGTTATAAACAAATCAAGAAAACATATTTATATTGTCTTAAACCTTGAGAATGTACAATGTTACTTGAATTTCCTGGGTATGTGGAGTGCGTGATACCCACTATATCCTTTAAAGGTGTGCCCCAGCTATTAGTTCCCCTCTCTTTACCCCAAAACCTTTTAACCTATTTGAGTTTCTAAACTCTGTGAATTATTTTATTACAATTGCCACATCATATGTCTTAACCTCTACACAGTGTATTTCACAATTGCACAAACAATAATACTATGATAGATAAACCATTTGTTGTTTGTAGCAGATAGCTATGACATCAACTTTTAACTCTGCAGCTGCTTATAAATGACTGTAACAGAAGAAGAAAAAAAAAAAAAAAAAAGAGAGAGAAAAAAAAAGAAAGAACTAAAAATAAGAAAAAAACAACAGATTCTTTCTTCCTCCTCTTCCTTTCCTGACAGGTTAGCACCTAATAACGTAGAAGGTTGCTAAACAATGTTTAGAAGAGGGTGGCTCTTGATTACCACAGAAGGAATAAATGTCCCCAGAACGTTGAAAGCTCATGCATTAATTTGCTTGTAAACTTTACCCCTGCCTCAATGTAAGCAAGTTCCAGTGAGGATTCATGTGTCTCTTTAACCTTTCTTGTTCCTTTCTTCACAACCTCCCTCCTCTCAGAGTCATCAAGGAAACACACAATCCACAGCTTTGCAGTGGCGATAACCAATCTTCCCCACCAATTTATGTAGATTTTTCAGCAGACAAAAAATAGATCTCTTGCCCGGTAACTAAATAGGAATTGCAAGTTCCTCCAACTCTGTTTTACAAAGATTAGATTTAAGATGCAATTTATGATGCAGTTTAGCTGTGCTTTTTAGCCAGTGGGTGCAGCTTTGGCTCTAGAGGAGAATTTTTAAGCATAACTCTTGCAATCATAACTTAAACAGTTCCCGTTACAGTTTCTGTTCCCCAACGGCCAGCTGGCTTGTGCACACACAGTAGCAGCCGCCCCGCACTCACCCGTCTTCCCTTGGAGGCTCTGTGTCGGACTCTCGTGAAACAGCTGGAGTGATTCGTTCAGTCAATCTCTGCCTGTCTCAGTGAGTATTACTGGATCCTGCGGTTCACAACACTTTTCCCGATTGCCGAGACACTTGCCGTCTCTTTTTCCTGCAGAGTGGCAACCTGTGCTGCGGACTCCACCTCGCAGCATTGGTGGGGAGGAGCCACCTTCGCCGCCAGAGATAGATCCTCCTTAGACCTTCCAGCCAGGTAGACCGGGGAAGACAGGAGCCCGTGCCGTTCAATCCCCACACGCAACACCAGTGGGTGGGATAGATGAGCAGCTGTTCTCGCAAAGTCTCACCTCAGATACCGACGTTACCTTGACTTCTTCTCTTGGGTCACGAGAGCCCCTGCGGTATGTAGAAGTGCGGCGGGTGTCGGTTAGCTGCCACTGTGTCCGGGCTGCATAGTTGAACACAATTTGGGACTTCTTACCCTCCTCACTTGGCAGATCTGTGAGTGGGCGGCCCACACTCGCTTTTCAGGTCCTTCCACAAATAGCGGAGCTTGCGTGAATATTCTGCCCTTCGCTCTAAGCTCCTGGAGGGACAGGTCTATTTTAGCGCCGTTGGTATCTTGCGCTGCCGGGGGGAACACCTAGCTGTAAAAGTTGTTGTTTTCCTGGGCTGCAGCAATCTCTCCCTTGTCCCAGGGGGGTCCTGGCGCGCAAAAAAAACACCACTGGACAAGCTACAGGGGATGGTAGCCTGGAGAATGCTCTCTCAGCACAGACTCCTCCTCTTCCTCCCACTCCCAGAGCATGCAATTTTAAGCAACTTTCTAATTTACTCCTTTTATCAAAATCTCTTCATTCTCTTGGTATCTTTATTTAAAAAAACAGTAATGTAAGCTCACAAGCTGGCCCATCTTTGGTTCACCACATGGGTACAGCTTGCTGATTGGTGGCTAAATGTACCCACTAATCATCAAGTGCTATCCAGGAGGCTGAACCAAAAATGGGCCAGCTAGTGAGCTTACATTCCTGCTTTTTCAAATAAAGATACCAAGAGAATGAAGAAAAAAATGATTATAGGAGTAAATTAGAATATTGCTTAAAATTGCATGCTCTGTCTGAATAATGAAAGAACAAATGTGGGTTCAGTATCCCTTTAAGAAAGCGCTTTTGTGTAAAAATAATCTGATTTAAGAAAAACATAATTTATGTAAGAACTTACCTGATAAATTAATTTCTTTCATAGTGGGAAGAGCCCATGAGCTAGTGACGTATGGGATATACATTCCTACCAGGAGGGGGCAAAGTTTCCCAAACCTCAAAATGCCTATAAATACACCTCCCACCTCACTCATACCTTAGTTTAACGTGCAGCCAAGAAGTGAGGTGTAAAAGAAGGAGTAAAAAGCATACAAAAAGAGGAACTGGGAAAAATAAAATGCTTTATACAAAAAAATCATAACGACCAAAAAATAGGGTGGGTCTCATGGGCTCTTGCCACTATGAAATAAATGCATTTATCAGGTAAGTTCTTACATAAATTATGTTTTATTTCATGTAAGTGGCAAGAGTCCATGAGCTAGTGACGTATGGGATATAATACCCAAGATGTGGAAATCCACAAGTCACTAGAGAGGGAGGGTTAAAAATAACAGCTAAATCCGCTGAGAAATTAAACCTCCCAAAAAATTAAGTTTTCTTAAAAATTTAAAAAAAACTCAAATCACAGCTGCCTGAAGAACCTTTCTACCAAAGGCTGCTTCCGAGGAAGCAAACACATCAAAATGGTAAAATTTAGTAAAAGTATGCAAAGAAGACCAAGTTGCTGATTTGCAAATTTGATCAACTGAAGCTTCATTCTTAAAAGCCCAAGAAGTGGCAACTGATCTAGTAGATTGAGCTGTAATTATCTGATGTGGATATTGCCCCGCTTCCTAATAAGCTTTGGGAATCAAAAGTTTCAACCAAGATGCTAAAGAAATAGCAGAGGCTTTCTGACCTTTCCTAGGACCAGAAAAAATAATAAATAGACTAAAAGTCTTTCTGAAATCTTTAGTAGCCTCTACATAATATTTCAAAGCTCTTACCACATCCAAAGAATGTAAAGATCTTTCAAGAGAATTCTTAGGATTAGGACACAAGGAAGGAAAGACAATTTCTCTATTGATGTTATTAGAATTCACAACTTTAGGTAAAAATTTTAATGAAGTCCGCAAAACAGCCCTATCCTGATGGAAAATCAGATAAGGAGACTCACAAGAGAGAGCAGACAATTTGGAAACTCTTCTAGCAGAAGAGATAGCCAAAAGGAATAACACTTTCCAAGAAAGTAGTTTAATATCCAAAGAATGCATAGGCTCAAAAGGAGGAGCCTGCAAAATCTTCAAAACAAATTGAGACTACAAGGAGGAGAAATAGATTTAATAACAGGTTTGATACGAATCAAAGCCTGAACAAAACAGTGAATGTCAGGAAGTTTAGCAATCTTTTTATGAAATAAGACAGAAAGAGCAGAAATTTGTCCTTTCAAAGTATTTGCAGACAAAACCTTATCCAAACCATCGTGAAGAAACTGTAAAATCCTAGGAATTCTAAAAGAATGCCAGGAATAATTATGAGTGGAACATCATGAAATATTGGTTTTCCAAACTCGATGATACATTTTCCTTGAAACAGACTTACGAGCCTGTATCATAGTGCTAATTACTGAGTCAGAGAAAGCTCTATGACTAAGCACTAAGCGTTCAATTTCCATGCCTTCAAATTTAGAGATTTGAGATCCTGATGGAAAAACTGTCCTTGAGACAGAAGGTCTAGCCTTAAAGGAAGTGGCCAAGGCTGGCAGCTGGACATCCGGACAAGATCTGCATACCAAAACCTATGAGGCCATACTGGTGCTATCAGAAACACATGAGATTGTTCCATTATGATCTTGGAGATCACCCTTGGAAGAAGAACCAGAGGCGGAAAAATATAAGCAGGTTGGTAAAACCAAGGAACTTCTAAGACATCCACCATCAGTTGGATTCCGCCCAGAGGCGGAAAAATATAAGCAGGTTGGTAAAACCAAGGAACTGCTAAGACATCCACCATCTCCGCCTGAGGATCCCTTGACCTGGAAAGGTATCTGGGAAGCTTCTTGTTTAGAAGAGAGGCCATCAGATCTATTTCTGGAAGACCCTAACCTGTACAAGATGAAAAAACAGATCTGGATGAAGAGACCACTCCCCCGGATGTAAAGTCTGACGGCTGAGATAATCCGCTTCCCAATTGTCTACACCTAGGATATGAATCACAGAAATTAAACAAGAGTTGGATTCCGCCCAAGAAAGTATCCAAGATACTTCCTTCATTGCTGCGAGTCTCTCCTTGATGATTGACATATGCCACTGTTGTGATATTGTCTTTTTGAAAACAAATGTAAAGTTCTCTCTTCAATAGAGGCCACGCCTGAAGAGCTCTGAAAATGGCACGGAGATCTAAATATTGATTGGTAACCTTGCCTCTTGAGGTTTCCAAACCCCTTGTGCTGTCAGAGACTCTCAGAGAGCTCCCCAACCTGAAAACTTGCATCTGTTGAGAATACAGTCCAGGTAGGATGAACAAATGAGGCCCCCTGAACAATAAGGTGATAGTACAACCACCAAATCAGAGAGAATAGAGTTTTGGGATTTAAGTATATTAGTTGTGATATCTGAAAATAATCCCTGCACCTTTGGTGCAACTTGCAAAGCTATAGAAGCTTCATATGAAAGCGAGCAAAGGGGATCGCACCCGATGCTGCAGTCATGAGACCTAAAACTTCCATGCACATAGCCATTGAAGGGAATAATAGAGACTAAAGGTCTAGACAAACTAAAATTAACTTAATTTGTCTCTTGTCTGTCAGAGAAAGAATCAAAAACACTGAATCTTATCTGGAAACCTAAAAAGGTGACCCTTGTCTAAGGAAACAAAAAACTCTTTTGTAAATTAATTGTCCAACCATGTCTTTGAAGAATCCACACTAATTGTTTTGAGTGAGATTCTACTAAATGAAAAGATCTGCGCTAGTACCAAGATATCGTCCAAATAAGGAAACACCGCAATACCCTGCTCTCTGAATACAGATAGAAGGGCACTGAGAACCATAGAAAAGAATCTCTGAGCTGTCGCTAGGCCAAACAGAAGAGCGACAAACTGGTAATGCTTATATAGAAAAGAAAATCTCAGAAAACGATAGTTGTCTGAATGAATTGGAATGTTAAGATAAGCATCTTGTAAGTCTATTATGGACATGAAGTGACCTTGCTGAACAAAAGGCAGAATAGTCCTTATTGTCACCATCTTGAAAGTTGGGACTCTTACAAAATGATTAAAAGATTTCAGATCCAGAATTGGTCTGAACGAATCTTCTTTCTTTGGTACAATGAATAGATTTAAATAGAAACCCAAACTCCATTCCTGAAGAGGAACTAAAACAATCACCCCTGAAAACTCTAGATCTGAAAAACATTTCTGAAAAACCTGAGCTTTCACAGGGTTTGTTGTAACATGGGAAACAAAAAAATCTTCCCATGGGAGTTTTTATTCGGAAACCTATTCGATACCCCTGAGAAAACAACATTCTGAATCCACTGATTTTGAACAGAAACTGTCCAAATGTGTTGAAATAAATTCAATCTGCCCCCCCCACCAGTTGAACTGGTTTAAGGGCCGCACCTTCATGCAGTCTTAGCGGCTGAATTTGGTTTTATTTATAAAGCTTGGATTTATTCAAATTCAGCATAGATCTCTAATTAGAGCCAGAGGCCTAAGGGGAAGGAAAAAATAATTAGGAGCTTAAACATTACCCTTAGATGTCTTATCTTGGGGCATAAAAAATCTCCCTTTCCCCCAGTAATAGTGGAGATAATAAAATCCAATAGAAAACCAAAAAAATTACTATTCTAAAAAGATAAGATAGTAATCTAAATTTAGACACCATATCAAAGATTTAAGCCATAAAACTCTTCTAGTAAGAATGGCTAAAAACAAAGATTTAATATCAATTAAAATGACATAAAATATAGCATTACAAATGAAATGATTAGCATGTTGAAGTAAAAGAACAATGCTTAGACAATTCAAGATCTGATAACTAAACTGTCCAACCAAAAAGTTGAAACAGCAGCGTCAGCCATAGAAATGGCAGGTTAAAGAATATAGCCAATATGTAAATATGCTTCCCTAAGATAGGATACAAACTTCCTATCTAAAGGATACTTAAAAGAAGAGATATCTTCCATAAGATAGTGATAGTATGTTCGGCAAGAGTAGAAATAGCCCCACCTTAGGGACTTTTACCCAAAAAACTCTAAATTAGCCACAGGTAAAGGATATAGCTTTTAAAACCTAGAAAAAAGGTAAAAAGAAGCACTGAGTTTAGATTACTTACTAAACATACGAGAGAGAGCATCTGGAATAAGAAAAAAATCAAGAGTAACCTCAGAAGGTTTCAAAACTAGAATTCAAACATTTGCTATTCTTATTATCAAGAGGACTAGATTCCTCAATACCCAACGTAAACAATACAGTACTTCCTTAATAAAGAACAAATAAAAAGATATTCAATAGAAAGGTTGATTTATCAATATCAGTCTCTGAAGTAGGATCATCTGAGTCAGAGAAATCCTCCTCAGCAGAAATACTTCAGTATGCTGTCGATCAATACAAACTTCATTAAATTTATGAGAAGTTTGGAGAGATCTTTTATGTTAATTTGAAGGCAGAAAAGCAGTCATAGCCTTCTATATGGCTGTAGCAATAAAATCCTTATATCTACAGGAATATCATGTACATTAGACTGTGAAGGTATTTGTACTATAGAAACATTATCAGTAGGAAATAATATAACATAACAAGTGCCACATATTTCAGCTGAAGAAGAATCAGCTAATAAACAATATACACACTTAGCTTTGGTAGAAATTGTGTACAGGCAGCTTGGTTCCTACAGTAACATCAGAGGCAGGATCAGTTTGAGACATCTTGCAAAATGTAACAAAAAACCCCAAGAACAATTAAACAAAATATCCAATTTCCTCAAAATAGCAGTTTCAGTAATGGGAAAAAATGCTTATAATAAAAATGTTTAATACAAAAGTAAAATCAAAAGCAAGGAACCTAGCCCTCTATGAATCAAATGAGAGCAGAGAGCAAAAAGAGGGAGAGACTTAATATAACAAATTTAGGTGCCAAAAATGGCGCAAACGCAGAGAAAAAGACTTTTGGCGCTAAACAAATGAAACGACGACACTCGCATCATAACAGGCGTGACTTTGCGTCAAAAAACCTTACAACAAAAAAAGTTGCAAGAAAATACATAACTCGCAGACTTCGCACCAACATTTTTCGTGCCAAAAATGTCACAATAAAAAGTAACATTCTGCACCATTGCCGGCCTAAGTCCGCGAAATTTTTAAAAAAAACAGACTCCAAGTTACAACTAACTGGAACCCTAGGTAAGCCTAAAAACTCCAATAAACATAATTTCCAAGCTAAAACTGTTAGACTGCAGAGGGAAATACACAGACCTGACTCATGGCAAATATATACAATATACATTTAAAACTTTATAAGATAAAGTGCCAAAAATAGCTGAGAGTGTCTTAAAAATGATATATACTTAACAGAAGACACCCATCCACATATAGCAGACAGCCAAACCAGTACTGAAACATATCAGCAGAGGTAATGGTAGAGGAGTATAATGTCGATCTGCAAAGGGAGGTAGAGATGAATCTCTGCGACCGATTACAGAGAGCCTTAGAATAGATTTCCCATAGGTGAAAACATGGCATCATTAGGAAATACTCCCTTCACATCCCTCAGACAAACACTGTACTTTGAGAGGAACTGGGCTTCAATATGCTTAGAAGCGCCTATCACAGAAGAAATCAAGCACAACTTGCTTCACCACCTCCACAAGGAGGCAAAGTTTGTAAAAAATAAGGTATGAGTGAGGTGGGAGGTGTATTTATATGCATTTTGAGGTTTGGGAAACTTTGCCCCCCCCTGATAGGAATGTATATTCCATACGCCACTAGCTCATGGACTCTTGCAACTTACATGAAAGAAAACATAAATTATGCTTACCTGATCATTTTCTTTTCTTCTTCCAGAGAGGCATATTTTAAAACTATAATAATTCCATTTAGAAAGAAAAGGAGTACTAAGGGCTATGGATAGATTTTTAGAAATGTATTTGTCAGCTGATTTTAAATGATAGTTCTATGGCATGATACTTTCTTCCCATTCCTATGCTCTTCAAATGTTTATTTATTAATTTTTATTTCAAATTAGGTATCATTGTTTGTCTAGTATGGCTGACTGACCAACTTCATGCATTCCTGGTCTCTGGATTTGAGAAATACATGGGACAAAAATTTACAGGGGCAGCACAAAAATGAAATACTCTATTTTCTTCTTAAACAGGAAGAGTCCACAGCTGCATTCATTACTTGTGGGAATTCAGAACCTGGCCACCAAGAGGAGGCAAAGACACCCCAGCCAAAGGCTTCAAAAACCTCCCCCACTTCCCTCATCTACCAGTCATTCTGCCAAGGGAACAAGAAACAGTAGGAGAAATATCAGGGTGAAAAAAGGTGCCAGAAGAACAAAAACAGTACAGCCGCCCCATAGATAAAGCGTGTGCGGGAGCTGTGGACTCTTCCTGTCAGAAGAAAAAAAAAAATTATCAGGTAAGCATAATTTATGTTTTTCTTCTTAAACAGGAAGAGTCCACAGCTGCATTCATTACTTGTGGGAAAACAATAGCCAAGCTAGAGGACACTGAATGCAAATCAAGGGTGGGTACAAAAAAGGCGGCTCCTTCGAAAGGCACCACAGCCTGAAATTACCCCACACCCTACAAAAAACTATAACGACAAGGGAAAAACCGGAGCCTGGATAACCACTCATCAGTTACACAACCTGCAAAGCAGTGCTAGAGACCACTCAGACCTAGAGTCTGCTGAGCATAAGGCCTCCAAGGAGTCAGCCCTGCGGCACTCAACTCCCACATTTCAAAACCGAAAAACCTCTATCAACCCCCGAGAGGAAGAGTAGAGGAATCCGAAGGACCATCCAAAATGGACTTAAATCAAAAACTGGTCAAACTCTATATCTACCCCCGAAAGGGAGAATAGAGGACCCATGAGATATCCAAAGGATCAATTAACATAGAGCAACCCGAGGTCGCTGCAGGCCCACTGTCCAGGGAACAAACTCCATAGGAAGACAAGAACCAGAAGATAAGTCCATAGTCAGGAAAAAACGTCACTAAGATGACCGGAAGGCCACCCTCATCCCTGACACAGCACCATACCAACTATGGTGTTCCAGGAAACCCGCAAGTTCTCCCTTGTAACCTAGGTAAGAAAATACCCTTTAGGTTAAGCATAGACAAGCAGAGACAGGAAAACCGTCCCAGCAGCTTAAAAAGAGCTCTCCAAGAGGGCACAGACGCACTTATGGCAAACTCGTGATGACCTTTCCACAGACAACAAAGCCATCTTAAGCCATCGTGGGACTCATCCCACTGAAAAGCGCTGAAAAATCTCAACAACAGCTCCCAACCAGAAAATCCTGGAATCCAAGGAGCGATCCATCCCGGCAACCGCTGCCGCCAGTAGAGAGATGGGCACTAATAGTCCCCGCAACAAAGACGAGGACAGATTCGTAAAAGTAAACGGTCCATGCAGCAAAGCAGACTGATCCCGACCTTCCTTGCAGGATAACGGTCCCAGCCCCAAGGCTAGAGAAAAACTTTTCGTAGACAATAGGCGCAGACCTTTGGAAGAAAAAGGGGGCAGATCTACGAGACATCAAAGCCCCAGAGTTGAACTCCAACTGCTACTAAAAAAAATTTTTAGCATGCTACCCTGAACCATGACAGGAACCTCATGCTCGGGTCCAAGGACCCCTACACTGCAGCCTTCCATAAGAAGGAATACTCCTCAAGGGAAGAAAGCACTCTGACCCACAGCATTCCAATACCAGAAATCAATTCTGTGATACTGAGAACGCAAGAGAGGGGAAAAAAATCCTATGAAGCAAGAGAAATAAGGACCCACGAGACCTTTACAGATACTGAGGTAGATCCAACTAAGGAGAACACGTAAACATCCCTTCCCCACCCTAGGTAAGAAGAAGAAGATTAAACCACGGAAAACACCCTACTAGATTGTCAGCCCAAATGGATAACACCTGGAGCCTACTAGGAAGCACCAGATGTCCCAGATGTCCCAGCAGACAAGTAGGCACCCATCAGAAAACCTCAAACTGAAGCCTCAGGATGATGTTAATATCTCATAAGAGTCAGAAAACCCCCACTCCCTCCAAAGGGACGCGCGGGGGAATCAAACCCTAAGGTTAAGCAGAACTGTCCATACCCTTCCCAGGCAAGAGACATGGTCCTAAGCCGGAGTCCTCGAAAAAACGGAACCAATACGAAGATCTGAAGCCCCTGAGGAACCCATAAACTGCCTTCTATGGTTAGGAGCGCACCCAGACAGAGCCTTCCGCCATCTAAAGTCCTTAGATGTAAAGTACCTAGCAACATCCACAAACCCAAGAGTCTGAAAAGAACTCCCGACCGGTTTAGGAAAGGGCCACCAGTACCCTTGGATCACTAGGTAATCCCTGTAGAGAGGTCAGACGACCTGACCCCACGCTGAAAGGCTAAATGGTCAGTTTCCTGACCTCAGACAGGTGAAAAGAATGTAACTGAGCCTAGACCTCGTACCCTCAAGCCCAAAAGCTAGATCTGCAATAAGATTGACAGGTAGCACCTGAGATTTAAAAGACCCTGGTATGACAAGGGGCAGTTTATTATCTGGTGAAGACAACAGTCTCCAGAGATCCCTGCAGGATCTGTCTCCCGACATCCTTGAAATGGAATAGCAACGGGAGCCTCGCAGCTCCTGGTAAAACAGCAGGGAGACCCCTGCACTCCACGCACTAGAGCAAAAGAAACACTGAGACAAAGAAGAAGGACATGTCCACTTTTCCATAACAAATGACCCAACCCAAGACAGGAGGGAAGAAAGACATCGCCACCACAAAGAAAGCGACTAGGTTACAAAGTCGTCATCCAGAGAAACCGCAAGTGAAGACGCAAATAGTCCACTATTCAGATACTAAACCTCCGGAAATCAATCCCATCCCCAGATTACTAAAGGAATAGAAACCCACAGTTCCTAGTCCCCAGGGACCCTAGAAACCACGATGACGTAAGAAAAAGTCGGTCACGCATCTCAAGCAATATCCAGAAAAAAAAAACTTATATCGGAGCATACAACATTCCTACCAGAAGTATTGGATCTATGCCCCAGGCCCTAAACTTTGTTGTAGGATCCGAGTTCAGAATCCATAACACTAGGCCTTAAGAGATTTTTTTTTTTTTAAGTCGACAGGCTAATCAGCACCATGAGGGTGACATGAACCCAAGAAACAGTAGACAGCGCCCGGCCAGTACCCGCCTGGTACAAGAGCACCCCCGATCTGTCTAAGGTCCAAGAAAAATCGACCCGAAGGCTCGATAATATGAACTAGAAACATAATCTCGGACTTAACCAAAGTGCGCAACTTCTGAGGAAGTGCGCATGTGACCACAAAATCTCAAGTATCGGTCCCAGAGAAGTAAGTTCTCCACAAAAATTATATCCATGAGCTTTATACAAATGAAATCAAATACATCCTATCCAGATCTAGATTAAAAGTAAGGCAGCACCCGCAGGTGAACGCCCAAGGGAAAAAAAAAAGGATACGCCCAACCAGACCAGCCAATCAGAAGGGCCCCTTCACCCAAGCTTAGAACTGGAAGCGATACATAAAATAAAGAAAAAACAGAGACAACAAGGAGATTAGCTTAATCCCCAACCGTCTATCCAGGTTGCCATCCAGCATCTAAGGCCTCTAATCCCTTGGACCACTAGAACTTGGATCCTTTAGCAACGCCAAAACGAAGACGTGCCAACCTATAGCAAAAAGCAAAATTATCCCTCGCCAGATCGACAAACGACTCCAGCCCCTTGGGGCCCCTGAAGCCTTAGAGGCCCCCGCTTCCCCAGAAGGCCGAACTAAATCGGGCAATCCCCCGCTCAGCGGGCCCTGGTTGACAGAACATGGACAGTATCTTAGAAAGATTTCACTTGGGAGATACAAATGCACCAAGGCCGCAGATATGGCCATGCACAACGGTGCCGTAACCTCTGGAGGAAACGAACCACCTTCTGGAGAAGGAGTAAAGACCACAGGGACACCTGCATGCATAGCAAAGGGAGTTTCTGGGACACGTGCCTCGCAGGACCTAGCATCCTCGGGGGTGGATGGCTCAACGCACTCTGAGGACCCTGAATGGGTAGAAGAGAGTACTCTGGAACGGCAATCGGAACATAACTGATGGGCATGAATAACCCAGGCCATTTCATATTCATCACAAGACGCATTCTCCACATCGGAGACATCCGTGTCTAAAAAGTCAGAATCCTCCATCATGGGATTACAAAAATGACAAACGGTAACTGACACCTTATTTACACCCCCAATGGCTGGGGCACTCACCACCTCCTGTGAACCAGACAACCCACAAGCCTTAGACTCTGTCTGTCGCCACACGGTCAGCAGATGGAAGTGAAAAAGTAACGTAACCGCACCTGGTCACGAGGTGCACTGCGTAAGTCATAAAATAGCGTGCAAATCCAAAGATCGCGCCAAATGACGTAAGCCGTTAATGTTCCGAAAGACCATGAGCCTAAAGTATTACTACACATCAGCCGATAGAACCACATAACAAACATGATTAAAGTCCCCCCTGCTCAATAACCCCCATTAGGGATATTAACCCATGATTCCTTATTTTAAGATAAAAGGAGTCCTACTGGGACCCTACCTTTACGTTAACATCACATTCACATAATGAAGTAAAATGAAATGATCTTACCGGAATCTACGCCATGGAACAGGAACACGGACCTTCAAGTGTGACAGATAGTAGCCTCGCTTCTGAAATGGACTTGAGTGAACAAAGGCAGGCAGCGAAACTCGTCAACGCTGATTGCCAAGGAGCTGTTAATATAAGTATGGATGGATTCGCAGAAAAACTCTCCCTGCATCTCTGGACTCTAACTTTCATCCATGCTCTCACTGAGAGGCTGACAGGACTACTTAAAACTCCAGTCCCATTTCGAAGAGTACCCTCCATAAGAGACTCTCTCGAACTTCTGACACTTCTCTGCCAATCTCCTGTGACGAAAGGCAAAGAATGACTGGGGGATGAGGGAAGTGGGGGAGGTATTTGAAGCCTTTGGCTGGGGTGTATTTGCCTCCTCCTGGTGGCCAGGTTCTGAATTCCCACAAGTAATGAATGCAGCTGTGGACTCTTCCTGTTTAAGAAGAAAATAGAGTATTTTGTTTTTGTGCTGCCCCTGTAAATTTTTGTCCCATGTATTTCTCAAATCCAGAGACCAGGAATGCATGAAGTTGGTCAGTCAGCCATACTAGACAAACAATGATACCTAATTTGAAATAAAAATTAATAAACAAACATTTGAAGAGCATAGGAATGGGAAGAAAGTATCATGCTAAACAAAGAACTATCATTTAAAATCAGCTGACAAATACATTTCTAAAAATCTATCCATAGCCCTTAGTACTCCTTTTCTTTCTAAATGGAATTATTATAGTTTTAAAATATGCCTCTCTGGAAGTGGGATCTTTATATTAAAGGATCAGTAAATACAGTAGATTTGCATAATTAACACATGCATGATAAAAATACAATGCCACTTCAAGTGAGTAGTAGATTTTTTTTCTGACAAATTTCAGTTATGTCTATTTTTACTCCCCCATATCAGGTGACAGCCATCAGCCAATCACAAATGCATATACGTTGAGTCTGTGGATTCTTGCGCATGCTCAGTAGGAGCTGGTGACTCAAAAAGTGTAAATATAAAGACTGTGCACATTTTGTTAATTGTAGTAAATTGTAAAGTTTTTTAAAATTGCATTCTCTATCTGAATCGTGAAGCTTTAATTTTGACTTAAGTGTCCCTTAAATTATGAAGACCTATTTTATTCATTTTTTTTTATTCCACACCGAGTCACCATTTTTAAAATGATGTTGAGCACATGTGTACAACAATCAACTCTCTCCTTCTGTGTATGTTGCAATTGATTATGTTCAGCGATTTCTTTGTACCACCCCCTGCCAGTGCACATGCTCAGGATATAGACATTGCAGGATGAGCTATCTAAACTTGTTCTGTAACTCACTTTTTATATTTAAAAAAAAATTTTAATCAGTTTTTTTTAAGTAAAATATTTACTAATAAGTTTTTATAAACAGTATAAAAAAGGGATAGAATCATAATAACAAATCAAAAAGCTAAATTCTTACAGCTTTAGTATAAAATATATTACATTTCTCATATATCAATCAGTTAACCAATTTATAATGTGAATAATAAAAAACTAAAAAAACACAGCACGCAAAATACATTGGTACTGAAATATCAAAGATTTATAGCATTATTATGAAAAAAGGAAAAGAAAAAAAAAATCACAAAAATAAAATATGTGGCCTATGCCTAAAAATAAATATGTGGTATATGTCTAAAAATAAATATGTGGTATATGTCTAAAAATAAATATGTGGCTTATGTATAAACCACTATTCCAATTTTACAATAAGGTTTTATGCGGTTCCAAGTATCAGTTTTTTTTTCATTTGTTTTGTTCAACCTGCAAATTTATATAAAGTGTTTTGCTTTATTGTGACTTGGTTTGCAAGACTTTGAAGATGTAGTTATGTTTCCTAATAAACAAAAAGTGTTCTTTGATTTTACTAAGGAAAAAAACACAATTTATGCTTACCTGATAAATTTATTTCTCTTGTGGTGTATCCAGTCCACGGATCATCCATTACTTGTGGGATATTCTCATTCCCCAACAGGAAGTTGCAAGAGGACACCCACAGCAGAGCTGTTATATAGCTCCTCCCCTCACTACCATATCCAGTCATTCGACCGAAAACAAGCAGAGAAAGGGGAAACCATAGGGTGCAGTGGTGACTGTAGTTTAAATTTAAAAATTACCTGCCTTAAAATGACAGGGCGGGCCATGGACGGGATACACCACAAGAGAAATAAATGTATCAGGTAAGCATAAATTGTGTTTTCTCTTGTAAGGTGTATCCGGTCCACGGATCATCCATTACTTGTGGGATACAAATACCAAAGCTAAAGTACACGGATGAAGGGAGGGACAAGGCAGGTACTTAAACGGAAGGTACCACTGCCTGTAAAACTTTTCTCCCAAAAATAGCCTCTGAAGAAGCAAAAGTATCAAATTTGTAGAATTTTGAAAAAGTATGAAGTGAAGACCAAGTCGCCGCCTTGCAAATCTGTTCAACAGACGCCTCATTTTTAAAGGCCCAGGTGGAAGCCACAGCTCTAGTAGAATGAGCTGTAATCCTTTCAGGAGGCTGCTGTCCAGCAGTCTCATAGGCTAAGCGGATTATGCTTCTTAGCCAAAAATAAAGAGAGGTTGCCGAAGCCTTTTGACCTCTCCTCTGTCCAGAGTAGACAACAAACAAAGCAGATGTTTGCCAAAAATCTTTAGTAGCTTGTAAGAAAAACTTCAAAGCACGAACCACGTCCAGATTGTGTAATAGACGTTCCTTCTTTGAAGAAGGATTAGGACACAAGGATGGAACAACAATCTCTTGATTGATATTCTTGTTAGATACCACCTTAGGTAAAAACCCAGGTTTGGTACGCAGGACTACCTTATCCGTATGGAAAATCAGATAAGGAGAATCACAATGTAAGGCAGATAACTCTGAGACTCTACGAGCCGAGGAAATAGCTACCAAAAAAAGAACTTTCCAAGATAAAAGTTTGATATCTATGGAATGAAGAGGTTCAAATGGAACTCCTTGAAGAACATTAAGAACCAAATTTAAGCTCCATGGCGGAGCAACAGGTCTAAACACAGGCTTGATTCTAACTAAAGCCTGACAAAATGCCTGAACGTCTGGAACATCTGCCAGACGCTTGTGCAAAAGAATAGACAGAGCAGAAATCTGTCCCTTTAAGGAACTAGCTGACAATCCTTTTTCCAAACCATCTTGGAGAAAGGATAATATCCTGGGAATCCTGACTTTACTCCATGAGTAACCCTTGGATTCCCACCAATAAAGATATTTACGCCATATTTTATGATAAATTTTCCTGGTGACAGGCTTTCGTGCCTGTATTAAGGTATCAATGACTGACTCGGAGAAGCCACGCCTTGATAAAATCAAGCGTTCAATCTCCA
The DNA here is from genome assembly GCF_027579735.1 of Bombina bombina. Taxonomy (NCBI): domain Eukaryota; kingdom Metazoa; phylum Chordata; class Amphibia; order Anura; family Bombinatoridae; genus Bombina; species Bombina bombina. Next base: position 159,364,151 of record NC_069507.1, on the reverse strand, counting down.
TGCAGTCAGTCTCAGAGAAATTAGATTTGGATGGTGGAAAGGACCCTGAAGTAGAAGGTCCTGTCTTAGAGGCAGAGTCCATGGTGGAAAGGATGACATGTCCATTAGATCTGCATACCAGGTCCTGCATGGCCACGCAGGTGCTATTAAAATCACTGATGCTCTCTCCTGCTTGATCTTGGCAATCAGTCGAGGGAGTAGAGGAAACGGTGGAAACACATAAGCCAGGTTGAAAGACCAGGGCGCTGCTAGAGCATCTATCAGCGTCGCCTTGGGGTCCCTGGACCTGGATCCGTAACAAGGAAGCTTGGCGTTCTGTCGAGACGCCATGAGATCCAGTCCTGGTTTGCCCCAGCGATGAATCATTTGTGAAAACACCTCCGGATGGAGTTCCCACTCCCCCGGATGAAAAGTCTGTCGACTTAGAAAATCCGCCTCCCAGTTCTCTACACCTGGGATATGGATAGCTGATCGCTAGGGAACTTCTTGTTCCCCCTTGATGGTTGATGGAAGCCACAGTCGTGATGTTGTCTGACTGAAATCTGATGAACCTCAGAGTTGCTAACTGAGGCCAAGCTTGAAGAGCATTGAATATCGCTCTTAGTTCCAGAATGTTTATTGGGAGGAGAGACTCCTCCTGAGTCCACGACCCCTGAGCCTTCAGGGAGTTCCAGACTGCACCCCAGCCTAGAAGGCTGGCATCTGTCGTCACAATTGTCCAATCTGGCCTGCGAAAGGTCATACCTTTGGACAGATGGACCCGAGATAGCCAGCAGAGAAGAGAATCCCTGGTCTCTTGATCCAGATTTAGTAGAGGGGACAAGTCTGTGTAATCCCCGTTCCACTGACTGAGCATGCATAGTTGCAGCGGTCTGAGATGTAAGCGTGCAAACGGCACTATGTCCATTGCCGCTACCATTAAGCCGATTACTTCCATGCACTGAGCCACCGAAGGGCGCGGAATGGAATGAAGAATACGGCAGGAATTTAGAAGCTTTGATAACCTGGACTCCGTCAGGTAAATTTTCATTTCTATAGAATCTATCAGAGTCCCTAGGAAGGAAACTCTTGTGAGTGGGGATAGAGAACTCTTTTCCTCGTTCACTTTCCACCCATGCGACCTCAGAAATGCCAGTACTATGTCCGTATGAGACTTGGCAATTTGGAAGTTTGACGCCTGTATCAGGATGTCGTCTAAATAAGGGGCCACCGATATGCCCCGCGGCCTTAGGACCGCCAGAAGCGACCCTAGAACCTTCGTGAAGATTCTTGGGGCTGTAGCTAATCCAAAGGGAAGAGCTACAAACTGGTAATGCCTGTCCAGAAAGGCAAACCTGAGAAACCGATGATGATCTTTGTGTATCGGAATGTGAAGATAAGCATCCTTTAGATCCACTGTAGTCATATATTGACCCTCCTGGATCATAGGTAGGATGGTACGAATAGTTTCCATCTTGAATGATGGAACTCTGAGGAATTTGTTTAAGATCTTTAGATCCAAAATTGGTCTGAAGGTTCCCTCTTTTTTGGGAACCACAAACAGATTTGAGTAAAAACCCTGTCCTTATTCCTCTTTTGGAACTGGATGGATCACTCCCATAACTAGGAGGTCTCCTACACAGTGTAAGAATGCCTCTCTCTTTATCTGGTTTGCAGATAATTGTGAAAAGGTGAAATCTCCCTTTTGGGGGAGAAGCTTTGAAGTCCAGAAGATATCCCTGGGATATAATTTCCAACGCCCAGGGATCCTGAACATCTCTTGCCCACGCCTGGACGAAGAGAGAAAGTCTGCCCCCCACTAGATCCATTACCGGATAGGGGGCCGTTCCTTCATGCTGTCTTAGAGGCAGCAGCAGGTTTTTTGGCCTGCTTACCTTTGTTCCAGGTCTGGTTTGGCCTCCAGACCGTCTTGGACTGAGCAACAGTTCCCTCTTGTTTTGCATTAGAGGAAGTTGATGCCGCACCTGCCTTGAAGTTTCGAAAGGCACGAAAATTAGACTGTTTGGCCCTGGATTTGGACCTGTCCTGAGGAAGGGCATGACCTTTTCCTCCAGTGATATCAGCAATAATCTCCTTCAAATCAGGCCCGAATAGGGTCTGCCCCTTGAAGGGAATGTTAAGCAGCTTAGATTTTGAAGTCACGTCAGCTGACCATGATTTAAGCCATAGCGCCCTGCGCGCCTGTATAGCAAAACCAGAATTCTTAGCCGTTAGTTTAGTCAAATGAACAATGGCATCAGAAACAAAAGAATTGGCTAGCTTAAGTGCTCTAAGTTTGCCAAGTATATCATCCAATGGAGTCGCTACCTGTAAAGCCTCTTCCAGAGACTCAAACCAGAACGCCGCAGCAGCAGTGACAGGAGCAATGCATGCAAGGGGCTGTAGGATAAAACCTTGTTGAATAAACATTTTCTTAAGGTAACCTTCTAATTTTTTATCCATTGGATCTGAAAAAGCACAACTGTCCTCGACAGGGATAGTAGTACGCTTTGCTAAAGTAGAAACTGCTCCCTCCACCTTAGGGACTGTCTGCCATAAGTCCCGTGTGGTGGCGTCTATAGGAAACATTTTTCTAAAAATAGGAGGGGGAGAGAACGGCACACCTGGTCTATCCCATTCCTTAGTAATAATTTCTGTAAACCTTTTAGGTATTGGAAAAACATCAGTACACACCGGCACTGCATAGTATTTATCCAGTCTACACAATTTCTCTGGCACTGCAATTGTGTCACAGTCATTCAGAGCAGCTAAAACCTCCTTGAGTAATACGCGGAGGTGTTCAAGCTTAAATTTAAATGTAGAAATATCAGAATCAGGTATCTTTCCTGAGTCAGAAACATCACCCACAGACTGAAGTTCCCCTTCTTCAGCTTCAGCATATTGTGAGGCAGTATCAGACATGGTTCTTAAAGCGTCAGTATGCTCTGCATTTCGTCTAACCCCAGAGCTATCTCGCTTACCTCTAAATTCAGGTAGTCTGGCTAATACCGCTGACAGTGTATTATCCATGACTGCCGCCATGTCTTGTAAAGTAAACGCTATGGGTGCCCTAGATGTACTTGGCGCCATTTCAGCGTGAGTCCCTTGAGCGGGAGTCAAAGGATCTGACACATGGGGAGAGTTAGTCGGCATAACTTCCCCCTCGTTAGATTCCTCTGGCGATAAATTTTTTAAAGACAGAATATGATCTTTATTGCTTAGAGTGAAATCAGTACAATTGGTACACATTCTAAGAGGGGGTTCCACCATGGCTTTTAAACATAATGAAGAAGGAGTTTCCTCTATGTCAGACATGTTTGTACAGACTAGCAATGAGACTAGCAAGCTTGGAAAACACTTTAAATCAAGTTAACAAGCAAATATAAAAAACGGTACTGTGCCTTTAAGAGAAACAAGTTTTGTCAAAATTTGAAAAAACAGTGAAAAAAGGCAGTTACACAAACGAAATTTTTACAGTGTATGTAATAGGCTAACAGAGCATTGCACCCACTTGCAAATGGATGATTAACCCCTTAGTTCAAAAAACGGATCAAAAAAACGACATAGACGTTTTTTTAACAGTCACAACAAACTGCCACAGCTCTACTGTGGCTCCTACCTTCCCCAATAAACGACTTTAGGCCCATTAGAGATGTCCTGTAGCATTTAGGGGACTTCTGAGGAAAACTGGATGTCTCAGTCTGTAATTTTAACTGCGCAAAAAAAGCGCTAAAATAGGCCCCTCCCACTCATACTACAACAGTGGAAGGCCTCAGGAAACTGTTTCTAGGCAAAAATAAAGCCAGCCATGTGGAAAAAATTAGGCCCCAATAAAGTTTTATCATCAAGCATATATAAAAAAACGATTAAACATGCCAGCAAACGCTTTATATAGCATTTCTATAAGGGTATTACCCCTGAGAGTAAGCATGATACCAGTCGTTATTAAATCACTGTATTCAGGCTTAACTTACATTTATCAGGTATCAGCAGCATTTTCTAGCATTTCCAATCCTAGAAAAAATTGTAACTGCACATACCTCATAGCAGAGTAAACTGCACGCCATTCTCCCTCTGAAGTTACCTCTCTCCTCAGACATATGTGAGAACAGCAATGGATCTTAGTTACAACCTGCTAAGATCATAGAAAACTCAGGCAGATTCTTCTTCTATCTCTGCCTGAGATAAAATAGCACAACTCCGGTACTATTTAAAATAACAAACTTTTGATTGAAGAAAATAAACTAACTATTTTTCACCACTCCCTCTTACTACCTCCATGCGCGTTGAGAGTTGCAAGAGAATGACTGGATATGGTAGTGAGGGGAGGAGCTATATAACAGCTCTGCTGTGGGTGTCCTCTTGCAACTTCCTGTTGGGGAATGAGAATATCCCACAAGTAATGGATGATCCGTGGACTGGATACACCTTACAAGAGAAAAAAGTTTCTGATATTTTTACAGCTACAAGTTTTTTTATATGTTCTTTTAAATGCCTGACAAAATATTTTGGCTTTTCATGGTCCTGTAATTTACACATTAGCACATCATATCTCTTATTACAGATATCATTGGAAGGCCTGGTAACATTCTTTACATCAAACGTCCTTCCTATCAAGGTCTTAGACAGCAAATTCTTATATATTGGTTTGAAATATCTTCTATGTAACAATGTTTAACTTTTTCAAATCAGGAGCCATATTGTTTTTTTTACAGAAATACTAAACAAAGTTTAAATTAAAATAAGAATTCCTACTATTATATAAACAAAATCTGATGGACTTAAAGGGGCAGTGAAGTCATAATTAGACATTTATGATTTAGACAGAGAATACAATTTTAAACAACTTTCCAATTTACTTTTGTTATTTAATTTTCTTCCGTCTCTTGTTATCCTTTGCTGAAAGGTTTATCTAGATAAGCTCAGGAGCGGCAAAGAACCTAGGTTCTAGCTGCTGATTGGTGGCTGCATATATATACTGTATATACCAATTGTCATTGGCTCGCCCATGTGTTCAGTTAGAAACCAGTACTGCATTGCTGCTCCTTCAACAAATGATACCAAGAGAATGAAGCACATTTAATAATAGAAGTAAATTGGAAAGTTGTTTAAAATTGTATGGTCTACCTAAATCATGAAAGAAAAATATTGGGTTTCGTGTCCCTTTAAGTCTTAGCACCAGATGCAGAAATGTATATAAGATTGCCTCAGAGAGGACACAAGCTAGACAGCTGCAGAGAAAACAAAATGCATAAACCAATCAGATCTGTATGTTGTGAGATCAGCAGCTTTAGGAGTATGTAAAAGCTGATGAGCTAAAAGTTAAAGGGGCATGAAACCCATTTTTTTCTTTCTTTCATGATTTAGAAAGAACATGCAACTTTAAAGAACTTTCTAATTTACTTCTATTGTCTAATTTGCTTCATTCTTTTGATATACTTTGCTGAAAAGCATATCTAGATAGGCTCAGCAGCTACTGATTGGTTGCTGCACATAGATGCCTCATGTGATTGGCTCACCGATGTGCATTGCAATTTCTTCAACAAAGGATATCTAAAGACTTAAGCAAATTAGATAATAGAAGTAAATTGAAATGTTGTTTAAAATTGTATTCTCTACTTGAATCAATGTTTGGGTTTAATGTCCCTTTAAATACATCTTCACTTTTGAAAATATCAATATTTTGGGCTGTTCTTTAAAAAAATTGTTGGAGCCAGAGACATTTTAAGATAAATTTTATCTTCAGCTGTACAGATAAATCATGTGGGTGGATAATCTGTGAGTTTCCGATATATAAAGGAATTACAGCAAAAAAAAACCTTAAAGGAACACTAAACCCAAATTGTTTATTTTGTGATTCAGATAGAGCATGCAATTTTAAGCAACTTTCTAACTTACTCCTATTATCAATTTTTCGGCGTTCTCTTGCTATCTTTATTTGAAAAGCAAGAATGTAAGCTTAGGAGCTGGCCCATTTTTTGGTTCAGCACTTGGGTAGCGCTTGCTGATTAGTGGCTAAATGTAGCCACCAATTAGCAAGCGCTAACCAGGGTGCTGAACCAAAAATGGGCCGGCTCCTTAGCTTAGAGAACTGCTTTTTCAAATAAAGATAAGCAAGAGAACGAAGAAAATTGATAATTGAAGTAAATTAGAAAGTTGCTTCAAATTACATACTCTATCTGAATACTGAAAAAAAAAATGTGGGTTTAATATCCCTTTGATATGTTGTCGCACAACCAGGTATTGTGGTGTTCATTTCCAGTGAAGGTGTTGTGAAGTACCTACATATATCAAAATACAAAAACTATGGGACAGATTATGAATGGAGCGCTCGTATTACAAGATGTATGTAATTGCTATCGCTTGAGCTCGTTGGGTAATCGCGTACTCAGAGCTGTGGCTAACAGTTTAGCAAAAACAAAAAAGTCTCACAAAACAAATCAAAAATACATTACTAAGTACAGTTAGCTACACTCATAATAACATCTAAAAAAATGATAGAAAAACAATATTGCACACAAAAGTTATAAGGGCTCAAAGTTATGAGGTCTAAGGTGCTAGAAAAAGAAAAAATGCAGGTAAAGGGCTTTAACATTGCGATACATACTCGTACACATCCACCAATCACTGACATGTTCAGCTCAAGAGGTGAAGTGCATTGCCACTATGGAGCTGAATTTAGCCATGTGTTTAACTCCTTTGCAGGGGTTTCCCCTTAATAGGGGAGATACATTTAAAAAACGCAGACTAAGTTCCTTTACTTAACAGATTTAAAAAGTTTAAAATAACACCAGCAAATAAACAAGTAAAGAAATGAAAAACATTCATTCAAAATGCCTCTTATTCTAGACGTTTAAGATAACTACTTGCTGGTTGCTGCATTGCATTAATTATAAACTGAAAAACAAAAGATAGCGGTGCACAGGAAAGCACTTTAGAATATAATAGTTTATTTAGCAATAGGATAAAACAAAAATTCAACCATAAAATGGCTTGCAAGCACAGGAAAAATCGGTATTACGCGTTTCGGCATTATGCCGTCATCAGATACCTCATTACTTATAAACTGTCCACTTTCTGGTGGAAAAAAGTAATTTTATACACGTTCATCTTTGTTTATTTAACGTTTTTATTTAAAGGGACACTGAACCCAAATTTTTCTTTCATGATTCAGATAGAGCAACTTTCTAATTTACTCCTATTATCAATTTTTCTTTGTTCTCTTGCTATCTTTATTTTAAAAGCAGGAATGTAAATCTTAGCAGCAGCCCATTTTAGGTACAGCACCATGGATAGTGCTTGCTTATTGGAGGCTTACATTTGCCCACCAATAAGCAAGCATAACCCAGGTTCTCAACAAACATAGGCTGGCTCCTATGCATCACATTCCGGCTTTTTAAATAAAGATAGCAAGAGAACTAAGAAAATTTGATATTAGAAGTAAATTAGAAAGTTGCTTAAAATTGCATGCTCTATCTGAGTCATGAAAGCAAAACTTTTGGGTTTAGTGTCCTTTGAATACAGTAGCTATTTACCACATCATTCTTATTCAAAATAAAAAAAGGAGACTAAATATCCATATTTAAAATAACACAAATAATTGAATGATAATTAGACAGTAATCTTTTTACAACAATTTCATATTCTTTATGTCTGACAATATAGAATGATCTTAAAACTCAAAATGTTTTTAATTCAAAATTATTTCAGATTTTTTTAATAACATATTTATATTCCACAGACTATAATACTTTGTTAACTATGAGAATAAAGGAAACAAAATGACTTATGTAATAAATAAAATACAATTGATAAAATGATGATAATTTAATGATGACATAACCATTAGCTTATAAGCAATTGAAGTAAGTATTGTGATGACTTTATAGTAAGAATATGTCATACTCACTGTACGTGGTCTCCCAGCAAATGTTTTACCCTTCTTAAGAAGAACCTCTTTAGCATCCTTATGGTTATTTACAATAACAACAAAATGAGAGCCCATCTTGAAGGAGAACAGACTGCCATACTTTTTTTGTAAGTTGTAGAAAAGGCTATGGGGAGGAAGGTTATTGCCAAGATGCAATAGACTCCCAATGACAGGTAAGCAAGGTAAGCTCCTGGGGTATTTGACCTTCCTAGGGTGTCTTCTTGGTAACCACCAGAAATAAAAAAGAGCCAGCCCAAGGGTGAGAAAAAATGCACCTACTAGCAGAGCGCACATGTTGGAAGCTTCTCGCTTGCCTTGAAAGTAATCTCAGTTTACATTCCAAATAAATATCATGGAGCTATCAGCAGCAGCCAATAAGAATGGATTCACATACAGATGTGTAACCCCTGTGCTGCTGGATGTATCCACACATCATCCAAAAATGATTCAGCTGAAATCATTTTCTGCATCTTACATAATACTTTGTTTAAACTATTTATTTATACAGTTTATTAAGAAAACAGTCAATTATTAAAAATATAATGCCCACTTTAATGGTACTTCATGATAACCCCTTTTAAATACTCCTATCTGGTGCCTCTATTTTACTCCAACCCATTTGCAGGGGTTAAACACAGTTATATACAAACAATAGTGCAATAATAAAATAATGTAACACACTAGAGCTTTTTCATGTCGCACATTTATATCCCTTTAATAGGAATGCAAGTTATATACAGAATACAAAGTGGAATGAAAAGCCTGCAGAAAATGAACAGGGCTACTGGCAAGGGGCATCTCTCATACTGCTGGTACTACCTATTCACAGTGAGGCTGATTTTCACTAAAGTATTTAATGGCATGAATTACATTCCTGCAAGGTCTCCCGCAATCTTTACTAAATGTGTCATAAAACAATATATAATTAATTCCACCTTAGTCATTATTATCAGTAGACAGCCCTCAGTTTACGCCGGGGTTAGGTTCCAGAAGGAATGGTTGTAAATCGAAACTGTTGTAAATTGAAACCCAGTTTATAATGTAAGTCAATGGGAAGCGAAGGAGTTAGGTTCCAGGCCCCTCTCAAAATTGTCATAAGTAACACCTAATACATTATTTTTAAAGCTTTGAAATGAAGATTTTAAATGCTAAACAGCATTATAAACCTAATAAAATAATCACACAACACAGAATATATAATTAAACTAAATTAAATGAACAAAAACATTTGCTAAACAGCATTATAAACCTAATAAAATAATTACACAACACAGACTTCACTTGCATTTTTCTGCAAACAGTTCTTTCTATGCATTCCAATCTGGACTGATTTATAGACAGGAAGATCTCGTTCCTTTGAAATCTGCTTGATAGCTCAGGTCTGGTTAAACTGATTAATTTCAGCTTGCTTGACTTTGCTGCAACACAAGCAGACAGCTCCACCTACTGGCTATTTTAATCAATGCACTGCTTCTCAATACTTTTCAATAGCAGTCACATGACTGGAAAAAAAAGGTTGTTATTCTGAAACGGTGTAAATTGAACCGTTGTAAACCGAGGGTCACCTGTATCTTTATTTGTAATGTGTCAACAGATTCTGTAGCACTATACAGGGAGAGCAATAAATAAAGGTGAGACAAGGAAGGCAGACTGGGACCAAAAAATCACATGGTCCAGCTCCCTAGAGAGTTTACATTCTATGATATTAAAGGGATAATGAACCCATTTTTTTTTCATGATTCAGATAGAGCATGCAATTTGAAGCAACTTTCTAATTTATTCCTATTATCAAATTTTCTTCATTCTCTTGGTATCTGTATTTGAAAAAGCAGGAATGTAAGCTTACAAGCCAGCCCATCTTTGATTCAGCACCTGGGTAGCGCTTGCTGATTGGTGGCTAAATGTAGCCACCAATCAGCAAGCGCTATTTAGGGTGCTGAACTAAAAATGGGCTTGCTCCTATACTTACATTCCTACTTTTTCAGAATTATGACATTTTAATGACATTGACATCCCCATTAAATTATTTCCCCGCTGTTCAATCTGAACTAGAATCATATGGTGCAGTATCTAATTTTATAATTAATACTTTAAAGTCCGAACTAAACCCAATTAATTTAACTACTGAGGAACTCACTACACTCAAACAAAAATTCCCCTTTAAGATTCAGAAGAAAGCACTGAAATACTTAGGAGATTTTATAACCTCTAATACAGAAGACTTACGTAAATTGAACTATGGCAGTTTACAGTACACGTTTTGTGCTCTAACCTCTTAATGGCTTCCAATGTATATTTCCTGGCTAGGGAGAGTAGCAGCCGTTAAAATTATATTGTTACCAAAAGCCCTATATATAATGCAAGCTCTCATGATTTCAGGCGCAGGAGCAGAAATTCACAAACTACAATACATTATGGATACATATATATGGCATCGCAGACTTCCTAGACTGGCTAAAAACACCCTATACACTCATAGAGAGGAAGGTAGATTGGGAGACCGTAATCTTCAGTTATATAAAATTGTGATATCACTAAACAGAGTCATTGAATGGTGTAGAAAAGGAAATATCTAATACAAGAAGCATTTATCTAGAAACCCAGTTACTGAACACACCTCATATTAGGAGGATATGCTGGGCTCCCCAAAAAAAACCCTTGACCTCAATTTCATCATATCCGATTATAAAGGAAACCTGGTCAGAATGGGTATCCATACGCAACAAATACCATCTAATCTCGACCCCTCACTCCCCGCTGACCACCCTACTTCTCAACAAAGACATCCCAACCGAGATTCACAGGAAAGAATTGCTTACCTCTAATACCCCTTCTTTGCTAGACTTTCTCCCCATACATGAGCTTGTAGAGTCAGGACAAATAGCCCCAAGACAGACACTAATAGAAAATAGATTCACTCACTTTAACTCCTGGCTGCTTTATCACCAGTTTAGACACTATGGCCCCTATTTATCAAGCCGTCAACCGCAAATACGCTGGAATTCCGCAGCGTAATTATGGCGAGCTTGATTCCCCTTAGTTATCAAACCCTACAGACCGGCAAAAGTAGAGTTTTGTGACGTAACACACGATCCGCCGGTCTCAGTCCAACACAGATCGATGCTTACGTCACTACAGATGTTCTGAATGCAAATTAGGCACTATCTAAATACTTTTGCTAGTTATCAAATTTCTACCAAGTACGCTCGCAGCTATTCCGGCCCAGCGTACCTGGTTTTCAATCCGCCGCCCTGGAGGCGGCGGATGCCATAGGAATCAATGGGAGTCTGAAAGCAGCAAAGCTCATGTTCGATGCTGCCCGATATCCCATTGATTCCTATGGGAGAATAAAAGTTATGTTTACACCTAACACCCTAACATAACCCCCGAGTCTAAACACCCCTAATCTGCGGCCCCCTATACCGCCGCCACCTACATTATACTTATTAACCCCTATCCCGCCGCTCCTGGAGCCCACCGCAACAAAATAAAGTTATTACCCCTAAACCGCCAGTCCCCCACCTCGCCATAAACTAAATTAACCTATTAACCCCTAAACCTAACAACCCGCTAACTTTATATTACATATTAACTCATCCCTATCTTATAATAAATTTAAACTTACCTTTAGATTTAAACCCTTAAAAATCCTAACACTAACCCCTGAAGATTCACTTACAGTTTTGAAGAGCCGACATCCATCCTCAAAGAAGCCGGGAGACGTCTTCATCCAACCGGGCCGAAGTCCTCAACAAAGACGGGAGAAGTCTTCATCCAAGCCGGGCGATGTGGTCCTCCAGACGGGCAGAAGTCTTCATCCAGACGGCATCTTCTATCTTCATCCATCCGACGCGGAGCAGCTCCATCTTCAAGACATCCGACACGGAGCATCCTCTTCATTCGGTGTCTTCTTACTGAATGAAGGTACCTTTAAGTGACGTCATACAAGATGGCGTCCCTTAGATTCCGATTGGCTGATAGAATTCTATCAGCCAATCGGAATTAAGGTAGAAAAAATCCTATTGACTGATGCAATCAGCCAATAGGATTGAAGTTGAATCCTATTGGCTGATCCAATCAACCAATAGGATTGAGCTCACATTCTATTGGCTGATTGGAACAGCCAAAAGAATGCAAGCTCAATCCTATTGGCTTATTGGATCAGCCAATATGATTGAACTTCAATCCTATTGGCTGATTGCATCAGCCAAAAGGGTTTTTTCTACCTTAATTCCGATTCTATCAGCCAATCGGAATCTAAGGGATGACATCTTGGATGACGTCACTTAAAGGTACCTTCATTCAGTAAGAAGACTCCGGATGAAGAGGATGCTCCGCGTTGGATGTCTTGAAGATGGAGTCGCTCCACGTCGGATGGATGAAGATAGAAGATGCCGTCTGGATGAAGACTTCTGCCCGTCTGGAGGACCACTTCGCCCGGCTTGGATGAAGACTTCTCCCGGCTTCGTTGAGGACTTCGGCCCGGTTGGATGAAGACTTCTGCCGCTTCTTTGAGGATGGATGTCCGGTCTTCAGAACAGTAAGTCGATCTTCAGGGGGTTAGTGTTAGGATTTTTTAAGGGTGTATTGGGTGGGTTTTATTTTTAGGTTAGGGTTTGGGCCTGCAATAGAGCTAACTGCCCTTTTAAGGGCAATGCCCATACAAATGCCCTTTTCATGGCAATGGGGAGCTTAGGTTTTTATAGTTAGTATTTTATTTGGGGGGTTGGTTGTGTGGGTGGTGGGTTTTACTGTTGGGGGGGTTGTTTGTATTTTTTTACAGGTAAAAGAGCTGATTTCTTTGGGGCAATGCCCCGCAAAAGGCCCTTTTAAGGGCTATTTGTAGTTTATTGTAGGTTAGGGTTTTTTTTATTTTGGGGGAGCTTTTTAATTTTCATAGGGCCCTTAGATTAGGTGTAATTAGTTTAAGTCTTTGATCATTTCTTTTTTCTTTTTTGTAACTTAGTGTTTATTTTTTTGTGTAACTTAGTGTTTGTTATTTTTTGTAACTAAGTTATTAGTGTTTTGTAACTTAGTAATTTTTTAGTGTAGATTTAAATTATTTGAGTAGGGTTAGGTTTCTAAATATATAATAGTTAATTTAATTTGTAGTTTAATGTAGTTTTAGTATAACAGTTAGGGTAGGTTAATTATTATTTTAATATAGTTTAATGTAATTTGAGTATAATAGTTAGGGTAGATTAATTATTAGTTTAATATAGTTTAATGTAATTTTATCATAAAAGTTAGTGTAGATTAATTATTAGTTTAATATAGTTTAATTTAAATCTAAAGGTAAGTTTAAATTTATTATAGGATAGGGAAGAGTTAATATTTAATATAAAGTTAGCGGGTTGTTAGGTTTAGGGGTTAATAGGTTAATTTAGTTTATGGTGAGGTGGGGGGCTGGCGGTTTAGGGGTTAATAACTTTATTTAGTTGCGGTGGGCTCCGGGAGCGGCGGGATAGGGGTTAATAAGTATAATGTAGGTGGCGGCGGTATAGGGGGTGGCAGATTAGGGTTAATAACATAATGTAGGTGGCGGCGTTGTAGGGGGCGGCAGATTAGGGGTTAATAACATAATGTAGGGCGGCAGATTAGGGGTTAATAACATAATGTAGGGGGCGGCAGATTAGGGGTTAATAACATAATGTAGGTGGTGGTGGGCTCTGGGAGCGTCAGGATAGGGGTTAATAAGTGTATTAGAGTTGCTGTGGGCTCCTGGAGCGGCGGTTTAGGGTTTAATAACTTTATTTAGTTGCGGTGGGGTCAGTGAGCAGCGAGATAGGGGTAAAACAGTATAGTATAGTGTGGGTGTTTAGTGACAGGGTATAAATAAAGCTGTGAAAAAGCCGAAGAGCAGCGAGATCGATAACTGTTAGTTAACAACAGTCCGCTACTCATCACCCCGTACTTGGTGCGCGGCTTTTTGACAGCTTTTTTGGCAACTTTGGAGAAAGTATTCAGGTCCGCAGCAGCGATGTTAGGCGAGCGTATTGGTGCCATTGAATGCAAGTAAGTTGACGGCTTGATAAGTAGGCCTCTATATCATTACCCACAAATCAAAAAAAGATTTGCTAAGACCATTCACTATATTTGAAACCCTCTGCACTACACAACACCACCCCAAAAAGTAATATCAATGATGTATAGGTGCCTCCTTAAGTCACACCTACCCACTAAACCAAACTACACACAGAAATGGGAAAAATAACTAAACTAGTCAATATCTCTCAAACAATGGACCTCCTGGTTTAGAGCGTAAGCTGCATCCAGATGGATTCCGAAAATGGCAGGGTGGTGAAAGAGTAAGCTGCATCCAGGTGGATTCTTTCACCACCCTGCCATTTTCTCTATAGCCCCTGTCAATGAACCTTTGAGTGGCCTCTTTAGCTTGTTATTTGCTCACCTGTGATATATGTAATATACAATACACAGGGAAAACCAAAAGATCCCTAAAAGATAGGTTCCTCCAACACCTTAGATCAATAGAAGATGAAGATAGTGATACTCCGATATCTAGACACTTTAAATTACTTCATGGCTCTGATGTGTAATCATTGAAAATACAAGGTATAGATCAGAGGGGGTAATAGGGAGATGGTGCTCAACAAAAGAGAAATCTTTTGGATGTTCACATTAAAAACTAGTGAACCTGACGGTCTCAACATAAGAAGAGATTTTGATGTTTTCACTTAATTTTTAGTTACCCCTTAACCAATTACCCTAATCTAAAAGTCTTTGTATTTGCATAGAACAATCTATATATAACAAATTCTAAATCAGGCATTAATCCTTTTAATATAATTATAATTAGGATTATTCCAGGATCATATCACAGTATATGGTTGAGTCTGATGGTATCAATTGAAAATTTGTAGTCTATTGGATTGGTTCTACATCAACATATACATTAGTCCTTACCTTCATTATTCATATTGGATCCTTGCCAGTTGATCCTTATCTTTATGGGTGATACATTCTTTTATAAATTCTTTTCTAAATTACCTAATATGATCAGAGACATGTGAATTTTTATGAAACTGTAATTTTATGTATTGCCCTTTATATCTAGATCAGTTTTTGATGTTCGTATAACACTTATATTTACATACTGAATCTGTATATCTCGGTGTGCTTGCAGGCTTTCTTATTGTATTTCTTATAGAGGTGTTTTTCCCCTTTAAATCCGTTTGCAATCAGGTGCTCAATTAACTTTGATGATATGGCTTTTAAAAAGGTGCTGGGCTGATCTCCAGGTAAGCAGTGAACAAGTGCGCATGGGCACGAAACGCGTCTGCGTGGAGATCAGCCCCCACACCTGATGTGTATCTCTGCTGGCTATCTGGCTATCTTTGTTGGGACGTGATTTCTCAACATCCGTTTTAAACAATAAAATTGGAACTTTCTTTTATCAGCCTGCCTGGAATCTTTATATTTATACCAATCCTGTATCTGAGCGCCTTTCTCCACTCTGTGTTTGCACATACCCTATTTGGAGCAAGTTTGGCAGCTTTGCTCGGAGTGGCAGCCTTTCACAGGATCAACTTCAAGGGGGTGTGCCCCCGCCCACGCTCCATTGTGTCGGCTCCCTGTCAGCGTAGTAAAACTATGGTGAGCGCTTTGCACAAAGATACTGTATAAACTTATCATGATTATATATAGGTATAGATATATACAGATATACATAGGAATATCTATTTATAAATAAATAGAACATTAGAATGTGAAAAATGTACAGTACATACACAGTATAACACTATTAAATATGAATATTGCATAAATGTTTTTTCATGTTTTCATCTACTTGACAGCAAAGGGCTCAAATATATATATATATATGTGTGTGTGTGTGTGTGTACATATGTATTTATATGTGTATATATGTCTGTAAATACATATATACACATATACATACAGATATAGAAATATATATACATACATAGACATCTTTATACATGTATATGTATGTTTCTCAATTTTTTATTTTTTTTTATAAATATTTTTTTATTATTGAGGTTTTGAGGAAAAAAAGATTACAGACAATTGTATTTAAATAATTATACAGGCATACAAGAGACTCAATTCAACACAGTAACCATGGTACCAAAAATCAGAATAGTATCTGCAAGGAGAATGGATCGACCTGAATTAGACCTCAGTTTTCCATTTTATTAATTAATTTAATATACCCCTACTGAACAGGAGGCCACTTTTGGGCCTATGTACTATCATGTGGCAATGGGAGGGGGGTTTAATAAAGCTTAGGGCAACTCTTAGGCCATGATGGTACAAACTAAATTCTATAATGAACTAGAAAATTATAGTAACATAGAAACATAGAAACTTGCCCTGTTGCAATGTATAAATTTAGAGTCTGGGGGCCTGTGTAAACTTGGGTACAATTAGCCTCACATGCAGTATGATACACAGATAAACTCCCTAAAATACTAAAATACTGTAACTATATCACATATCAGGGAAAAGGAGGACATAAGGTACTGGGTCATTACCTATTAAATGCTGAAGGCACCCTATCTTATTGTATGGAGACAATGACAGGCAGAAGTAGATTATATAGCGATAGAATAAGGTGTAAAAGGAAGGGGTTAGTCAGGTAGTGTTAATGAAATATAATCCTTTCATTGCTTGCTACACATATCTAGGATCTTAAGCAGGTGTCTCTAAATTGCAAGCCTGGGAAGGCACAGTTCGAAATAAATACAAATAAACATCTAGGAATGTGTGGACATGACAGATTTAACATACATTGCTGTTATGTGAGCTACGCATATGAATACTTAATTTTACATACGCAACTTCAACAATATTTGCATAACCGATATGAAATTGTGACACCACCCAGTCAAAATATTAAAGACAAACACACAATGTCAAACTTAACAAAGGAACATAACTAGATGTCCGGCAGTGGGGGAAACACATGGAACAAGGTTCAAAATCAACCAGCTATAGCCCACATCTACATACCATCCATAGACCTAGAGCTCAGTTGTCCACATCATTAGTGTCGCAATAAATGGCAGAGGGGGTCAAAAAGAGGAACACCGCAAACAGATCACTGTCCTGCCACAAATGGTTGGCAAAACTTTTCTGGGGAACAATCCTTATAATGAAATGGCTACAGGTAGGTATTGCCTCCCCCAGGATCCGGGAAACAATCAGACTCTCACCGGTCAAACCCCTCTGTTCAGCCGATGTGAGCAAAAGTGCACTGAGATCAGCCGACACCAACTTTGAGAGTACTTGTCACATAGGAAGGTAGGCATCCAGGTGCTAGCTTCATTTCAAGCAAAATTTGAGACAGATCTTTTCTAGCATGTAGAGGTCCCGCTTCTAGCTGTTCGGTAAAGGATGTGGTGAGAGCCGCAGGGGCTGATAGGAAGGGCAACACATTTTTCTGGAATTGGATTACCTCCCTGCAGAGTTTAAATGGATCCAGATCCCACAGATAGGCAGTGTGGCCCAACGTGAAAACAGCTGCCCCGTACAGCCCAATATGCTGAGCCCCAGAGGCCCCTATCTCACCAACATCGGAGCGTCGTATCAACCTTGCTGCACTCCGTAAGATCTGAAGCTGCCTATCAGCTTTGCTTTCCATAGGATGTGGCGCTGCTTCAGTTGAGTGTAGAGGGTTATGCCTGAGCTCTACCTCCACCGTCTGGACCTCTAAATCCGATCCGCCACCGGACTGCTCTGGCTGATCCCTGGAAGACTGAAGTGCACCCGCAATTTGTGAGTAATCACACAAGGCTTCCTGGTCTGCTTCTGTATTGTGAAGGTGAGGGGTACAATTCGGCGGGTGTTGTGGTCCATAGAAATCGTCACTCCTGCAGAGCTCTCCATCCGACTCTCCTCTGTTACACCCCTTATGTATAGCTTCCCGGATCGAGCTGCAAGCTTCATTAAGCATGTCTGTGAAGGCTGCCTTGTGAAATTCAAGGAGCTTGCTGAGCTCCAGTATAAACGCTTCTGTCGCCGCCATTGTTTAGGTTAGTGCTATTTTCAGGTGCCTTATTGAAAATGCTAAAGTGGTTTTAAGTAGAAAAGGCAGTTTGAACACAACTGCTATACCCCAAGTGCGGGGGGGGGGGTGCTGATTCCTTGTTGAAAGGCAACCGCCCAAGGTTCCAGCGGTCCAGATCTGGGTCTAGTTTTCATAAAACTCTGCAAATTTGGTATCCCCAGAATGTGGGCTGTTTATAGTTACCACTGTTTTTAGTCTAAGTTGCAGGATGGGCTCAATAACTGGCGGGTTAGGAACATCCAACTCAGAGCCACAGATATTGCGACCGAACATGGCCGTTGCCTAGACACGCCCCCTATGTTTCTCAATTTTAATGCCCTTTGCCTACCTTTTTTTTTCACACCTGAGACCTCATATCTTTGAGCCCTTATAACTTTTTTGTGCAATATTTTTTTTTAATCATTTTTATTAGGTAGTGTTATTATGAGTGTAACTGTATTGTGTAATGTATTTTTGATGTGTTTTGTGACACTTTTTTGTTTCACGAAACAGTTGGAGGCGCTAACCCGACAAGTATTAACTTCAAATGTGCTCAAGCAATCGTGTTTACATTCAACTTGTAATACAAGAGCAATTTAACTTGAGCACAAACAAAGCAAAAACCTGATATCGCTTCCCCGCAAACTATAGCGCTCCACTCGTAATCTGGCACTATGTGTATTTGTCAATAGAAGGACACAGAATCCATTCTTAATGAAAAATACATATAGATATTTATTAATTAATTACCACAAAGGATATACAGACATCGGTAATCATTGTCTTACTAGAAAATATTTGCATTCACCCAAACAGCTACATAAGTGGCTAATATATAATAAATCATTTAAACTCAGCCCATACATATATGAAGAGTTCATAGAGCATTAGATGACTGATGTATACTAACCCATTAAGTCACAGCTCATGCAAATCCCAAAAGCATGCTAATAAATCCTCCATATTTTAAAAAACACAATGTCCTAATATTGTGACCCAAACAGTGATAAAATAAGCTCCCCAGTAATTGGCTCTCTGTAAGCTTTGTGATATAAACAACAAAAACACACATAGAGGCATCCAGTGCTTGCCAGACAGAAACTATACATGTATTACCTGACAGACTGTATGTCCATATATATATATATATATACTGTATATATATATATATATATACTGTATATATATATATATATATATATATATATATATACACACACACTAACCCTCTCCTCCTCCGATAGCAACTTGAGGTGCTCTAATCCAGAGCGCTGCTCCTTCGGTGAAGTCAGGCAGGGGCGTGCTAACTCAGAATACCGCTCCCCAGAGTCTTGGTGCGCTATCTGCTGAAGAACCAAGTGTGCTATGACTGTCTGCATTAAAGATGAAGATTGTGCTGGACGCGTAATCCGTGACTTCTATTGGTCCTCAAGGCACGTCAAGTGATGTTCCTGCACGCAAGGCCGCACTATAATTTAAAGACAAGGGATGCTGCAATATGTCACAGTGACATCATTCAAGGCACTATAAAGTCCTCTAAAGGCCTTTCAGACCTTGCTTGCATATTCTAGTGTTAAGACATTCCTTTCCCCAGCTCCCAACTCTCCTAGTTGATTTTCCTGGTTATCCAGTCTTCCCCACCTGCTTCAATTCCTCTGCTTTATTCTGTATTCTGGTATTCAGACCCCTGGCTTTCCTTACTGGCTTTGAACTAAATTTATTTCCTGATTATTTGACTTCTGATTGGACTGACTCTGGCTTGGACTTTGACTCTCGTATCTCTTTCTCTGTTGGCTCAATTATCTGGCAGACTGTTCATCTGTTGCTGATCCTGGCCTGTTTTCAACTCCTCTTTTGCCTTGTCCCTGTATTCCCTTCATACGGATCTTCTGGCATCGGATTCTCCCGGACACTGTTTTTCGGCCCTTGTGCCTACTTCTCTCTAGGAAGTTTTGTTCCCACTCCAGGCTCCTAGTAGGGGTATACATAAAGGGAGTGCTAATACCTGTTAGTGGATCCCCAACAACAACAACTTCAGGTAAACTTAACAACACAGCAATAAAGCAAATATTGCAATAAAGCGAGACACAAATATTTTGTATTCCTGGGCGTTTATAAAAGTTATGTTTACTCTATACTGTAGTCTATTAAGTATGCAATAGCTAAAAAAAAAAAGCTAACAAATCATCTGAGCCTTCAGCGAGTCATAATCTTTTTGCTAGTGGTGTGTATATATATATATATATATATATATATATACAGTATATAAATATATAAGTATGTGTGTGTATACATGTGTTTATATGAGTATAAATGTTGGAAAAATGGCACTCATAGACTTGTTCGATGAAGGGTTGCCACAACACTTGAAGTGGTAAAAAACACAATATCTGGACTGTGAAGTGCAATAAAAGGAGATACACCTGTGTGTATATATATATATATCAATGTTTCCTGTAGCGTGTGCGGCAGCGCAGACGCGCAGTATTCTATATGCCCGCACACTGATAAACACGGGCTGCGCACCACAGGACAGTAAGGAAGTAAAAAGCGTATTTTGCGGCGGCGTCTGCCATCATGCTATGATGATCAACATCATGTTTCCTGAGGTGACAGCTCGTTAGGTCAGTGTCTGGGGTCAGTGTCTGGGGTCAGTTACTAAGGACTGTGTCTGGGGTCAGTATTTGGGGACTGTGTCTGGGGTCATATATGATATATATATATATATATATATATATGATATGTATGATATATATATATATAGATAGATAGATAGATAGATATATAGATATATCTATATATATATATATATATATATATAATATATATATATATATATATATATATATATATATATACAGTATCTCACAAAAGTGAGTACACCCCTCACATTTTTGTAAATATTTTATTATATCTTTTCATGTGACAACACTGAAGAAATGACACTTTGATACAATGTAAAGTAGTGAGTGTACAGCCTGTATAACAGTGTAAATTTGCTGTCCCCTCAAAATAACTCAACACACAACCATTAATGTCTAAACCGTTGGCAACAAAAGTGAGTACACCCCTAAGAGAAAATGTCTAAATAGGGCCTAATTAGTCATTTTCCCTCCCAGTGTCATGTGACTCGTTAGTGTTACAAGGTCTCAGGTGTGAATGGGGAGCAGGTGTGTTAAGTTTTGTGTTATCACTCTCACACGCTCTCATACTGGTCACTGGAAGTCACCTCTTGGCAAAGAACTCTCTGAGGATCTGAAAAAAAAGAATTGTTGCTCTACATAAAGATGGCCTAGGCTATAAGAAGATTGCCAAGACCCTGAAACTGAGCTGCAGCACGGTGGGCAAGAACATAAAGCGGTTTCACAGGACAGGTTCCACTCAGAACAGGTTTTGCCATGGACGACCAAAGAAGTTGAGTGCATGTGCTCAGCGTCATATCCAGAGGTTGTCTTTGGGAAATAGACGTATGAATGCTGCCAGCATTGCTACAGAGGTTGAAGGGGTGGGGGATCAGCCTGTCAGTGCTCAGACCATACGCCGCAAACTGCATCAAATTAGTCTTCATGGATGTAGTCCCAGAAGGAAGCCTCTTCTAAAGATGATGCACAAGAAAGCCTGCAAACAGTTTGCTGAAGACAAGCAGACTAAGGGCATTGATTACTGGAACCATGTGCTGTGGTCCGATGAGACCAGGATAAACTTATTTGGTTCAGATGGTATCAAGCGTGTGTGGCGGCAACCAGGAGAGGAGTACAAAGACAAGTGTGTCTGGGCCTGCATGAGCGCTGCCGGCAGTGGGGAGCTACTATTCATTGAGGGAACCATGAAATGGCACTGTGAATTGGAACATGTACTGTGACATACTGAAGCAGAGCTTGATCCCCTCCCTTCAGAGACTGGGCCGCAGGGCAGTATTCCAACATGATAACGACCCCAAACACACCTCCAAGACGACAACTGCCTTGCTAAAGAAGCTGAGGGTAAAGGTGATGGACTGTCCAAGCATGTCTCCAGACCTAAACCCTATTGAGCATCTGTGGGGCATCCTCAAATGGAAGGTAGGGGAGCGCAAGGTCTCTAACATCCACCAGCTCCGTGATGTTGTCATGGAGGAGTGAAAGAGGACTCCAGTGGCAACCTGTGAAGCTCTGGTGAACTCCATGCCCAAGAGGGTTAAGGCAGTGCTGGAAAATAATGGTGGCCACAGAAAATATTGACACTTTGGGCCCAATTTGGACATTTCCACTTAGGGGTGTACTCACTTTTGTTGCCAATGGTTTAGACATTAATGGCTGTGTGTTGAGTTATTTTGAGGGGACAGCAAATTTACACTGTTATGCAGGCTGTACACTCACTACGTTACATTGTAGCAAAGTGTCATTTCTTCAGTGTTGTCACATGAAAAGGTATAATAAAATATTTACAAAAATGTGAGGGATGTACTCACTTTTGTGGGATACTGTATATATATATGATATAAACATATATACTGTAAATATATATATATATATATAATTATATATATATATATATATATATGTATTTTATATATATATATATATATATATATATATATATATATATATATACAGTATATATATAAATATATGTATGATATATATATATATATATATATATATAGAGAGAGAGAGAGAGAGAGAGAGAGAGAGAGAATATGTATATATATATATATATATACAGGGAGTGCAGAATTATTAGGCAAGTTGTATTTTTGAGGATTAATTTCAAAGCTGAATAGTTTTGGAAGTAGTTTTTAGTTTGTTTTTAGTTATAGCTATTTTAGGGGGATATCTGTGTGTGCAGGTGACTATTACTGTGCATAATTATTAGGCAACTTAACAAAAAACAAATATATACCCATTTCAATTATTTATTTTTACCAGTGAAACCAATATAACATCTCAACATTCACAAATATACATTTCTGACATTCAAAAACAAAACAAAACAAATCAGTGACCAATATAGCCACCTTTCTTTGCAAGGACACTCAAAAGCCTGCCATCCATGGATTCTGTCAGTGTTTTGATCTGTTCACCATCAACATTGCGTGCAGCAGCAACCACAGCCTCCCAGACACTGTTCAGAGAGGTGTACTGTTTTCCCTCCTTGTAAATCTCACATTTGATGATGGACCACAGGTTCTCAATGGGGTTCAGATCAGGTGAACAAGGAGGCCATGTCATTAGATTTTCTTCTTTTATACCCTTTCTTGCCAGCCACGCTGTGGAGTACTTGGACGCGTGTGATGGAGCATTGTCCTGCATGAAAATCATGTTTTTCTTGAAGGATGCAGACTTCTTCCTGTACCACTGCTTGAAGAAGGTGTCTTCCAGAAACTGGCAGTAGGACTGGGAGTTGAGCTTGACTCCATCCTCAACCTGAAAAGGCCCCACAAGCTCATCTTTGATGATACCAGCCCAAACCAGTACTCCACCTCCACCTTGCTGGCGTCTGAGTCGGACTGGAGCTCTCTGCCCTTTACCAATCCAGCCACGGGCCCATCCATCTGGCCCATCAAGACTCACTCTCATTTCATCAGTCCATAAAACCTTAGAAAAATCAGGCTTGAGATATTTCTTGGCCCAGTCTTGACGTTTCAGCTTGTGTGTCTTGTTCAGTGGTGGTCGTCTTTCAGCCTTTCTTACCTTGGCCATGTCTCTAAATATTGCACACCTTGTGCTTTTGGGCACTCCAGTGATGTTGCAGCTCTGAAATATGGCCAAACTGGTGGCAAGTGGCATCTTGGCAGCTGCACGCTTGACTTTTCTCAGTTCATGGGCAGTTATTTTGCGCCTTGGTTTTTCCACACGCTTCTTGCGACCCTGTTGACTATTTTGAATGAAATGCTTGATTGTTCGATGATCACGCTTCAGAAGCTTTGCAATTTTAAGAGTGCTGCATCCCTCTGCAAGATATCTCACTATTTTTTACTTTTCTGAGCCTGTCAAGTCCTTCTTTTGACCCATTTTGCCAAAGGAAAGGAAGTTGCCTAATAATTATGCACACCTGATATAGGGTGTTTATGTCATTAGACCACACCCCTTCTCATTACAGAGATGCACATCACCTAATATGCTTAATTGGTAGTAGGCTTTCGAGCCTATACAGCTTGGAGTAAGACAACATGCATAAAGAGGATGATGTGGTCAAAATACTCATTTGCCTAATAATTCTGCACTCCCTGTATATATATATATATATATATATATATATATATATATGCTGTGAGAGAGAGAGAGAGAGAGAGAGAGATACATACATACAGTATTGTGGAAAAGTCTTAGGCCACCATTAGATTTGTTGTTTTAGCAGTGCTGAGGTCATGAACTCTTTTACTGTGATCTCATGAGATTTGACTTAACTCTCATGAGATTTCATTGTAAACTTCCTTACACTGAATAGGGAATGAACATGAGTGTGTACGAAAGCTCGCTCCTTCCCCTGTCCCGGGACAGACATACTGATTTATTGCTTAGAAGTCCTTTACAATGGCATGTGGCTACTGAGAAACTTTTGAGGTAAAATATCTTTCTTTTTTACATAGAGATGTTTAGGTGATATTTTCTAGTCAGCTTTTTACAGCTATGCTGCCTCACTTTTAAGTGTTTAAACATTTGGGTATTATGGCCCTTTAAGATACAAACAGAAAATACAGGAAATATGTGCACAAAATATAAAATAAAAAAACAATTCAGAACAAAATGGCTTGTTTAGTCAGTATATAGGGGTCGATTTATTAAAGGCTTCGCAAGCCTTTTGACCCACTACGGCTGCAGGTTCTCACAAAAAACCTGCATGCCGTATTTAACAAGCAGTGGTCATCAGTATGTGCTCCCCTATCCGCCTCAGCTTGATAAATCGCACTCTTAGTGTGACCTCCCTTGGCACTAAGCACATCTTGAACTCTTTTGGGGAAACTGTAATGAAGTTTTCTGAAGTAATCTTCTGGTATAGTATACCAGGCTTCTTTCAGCACTTCCCAGAGTTCTTTAGCTTTCGGTTGTCTTTTATTTCTTTCTCTGTACAGGTGATCCATACTGCCTCTGTATTTTTCAGGTATGGACACAGTCAGTGTTTTATCAGCAGTTTATTATTATCATGCTGAAAAATAAAAACATTCCCAATCAGGCGCTTTCCAGAAGGAATGGCACGATGAATTAAAACCTGTCTGTACTTTTCAGCATTCATGATACTCTTGTCAACTGATCTTCATTTCAATCTTTGTGAGCTTTAGCATATCTTAGTCTTTTCACCCAGTTCCCCTTCCGAAAAAGTGGTTTTCTTCCGGTCTCTCAAAGATGAAACTCTGAGAAACGTCTCATCAGATTTTAAAAGTTTTCTTGGCCTGCCAGTCCTTTTTTTGTCTTTGACTTCTCCTGATTCTTCAAATTTATTTATAACAGCTTGAAAACAACATCTTGAGTATCCAGTTTGTTTGCTGATTTCCCTTTGAGAGTGGCCTGATGCAAAAGTATGATTTTATGTCTGTCAAATTCTGTGATCTTTGGCATTTTGAATGGAATGATGTGATTGAAAGTTGGTCTTATTAGCAAGCTTCCAACTCATACCACATATATATGTAATGCTCAAGCATGTATTGCACACATCTGGTGTAATAGACCTTATTCACAGCAGTAATTTTGACATGAAATAGTAGGACAAATACAGGTGTTAGCAATGACATTAATTAGGGTTTCATTCCATTTTGGTTCCTGCTATTGCTCAAATGTAAGGGGAGTTCACACTAAATACTTGCCACTTTAGCCTATAGAAGTCTCCTTCTCTCTCCTTCTGTCCTCTCTCACATCAGTGTCTGCTTATCTGGCATTTCTTCTTGGATGGCCTCTCACCACCTAAAAATCAACATGTCCAAGACTGAGCTCCTTATCCACCAATCAGCAAGAACAACCCAGGTTGTTCACCAAAAATGGGCCGGCATCTAAACTTACATTCTTGCTTTCAAATAAAGATACCAAGAGAATGAAGAAAATTTGAAAATAGGAATAAATTAGAAAGTTGCTTAAAATTGCATGCTCTATCTAAATCATGAAAGAAAAAATTTTGGTTCATGTATAGTGTATACATAGCAAGCCGAGTCGCACGGCAGACACACTCCCATCTCTGCTCAGCACCACTTTTCCACAGGAGGGCCAAGTTCAATCTACGTCATCCGGATTATAGACAGGACTTTCTCGACAAGATCCCGGTGATTACCAACACTTGTAACCGTAACTGGGGATATATATACATGGATTTCCAATAGAAATTGAGCCAAATGGCGCATCCTGAATGGTGGAAAGGATTTTATCAAAAAGGTCCTGGCATTCGCTGGCACTCAATCGTCGTATGGTGCTAGCAAAAATTAAGCACACTACATAACTCCCAGAAGGACAAACCTGAGAGATCATGACTCAAACAGGAATTTGTAAAGTGTACTAAAATTTATTAACACATATTAAAAACAGCAATGCGTTTCTCATCTATGAGGCCATTTCATCAGGCTGCTTTAACATAAAAACATGCTCCTTTAAATACCCCTATTAGCCAATCAGATCAGAGCATAAAAAACACACCCTTATTATACACGTCACCAACATAGGGTCAGATTACAAGTAGTGCACTTTAGCGCTTTTGCTCAAGCACAAACACTGACAGAAGTAAACTTTGAATGCACACAGGTTAGCGTGCGTATTACAAGTTGAAAGTAAATGGTTTGCTCTACCCGACGAGCGCTAACTTTAGGACTTCTGATATCATGACCGTGTTAACTTCTCCCCATTGACTTCAATGGAGTGCGTTATTAAAAAAAAACTAACACTTATCTCTTGCGCACTAACCTGTCCGCATTTGACCAAGTGCGTTCAACCTGACATGAGTTATGAATATATTACATTCCAATGTAAATGTAATAGATATTTATATATATATATATATATATATATATATATATATATATATATATATATATATATATACAGGTAGCCCTCAGTTTACGCCATGGGTTAGGTTCCAGAAGGAATGGTTGTAAATCGAAACCGTTGTAAATTGAAACCCAGTTTATAATGTAAGTCAATGGGAAGTGAGGGAGATAGGTTCCATGCCCCTCTCAAAATTGTCATAAATAACATCTAATACATTATTTTTAAAGCTTTGAAATGAAGACTTTAAATGCTAAACAGCATTATAAACCTAATAAAAATATCACACAACACAGAATATTTAATTAAACTAAGTTAAATAAACAAAAACATTTGCTAAACGGTATTATAAACCTAATAAAATAATCACACAACACAGACTTCACTTGCATTTTTCTGCAAACAGTTCTTTCTATGCATTCCAATCTGGACTGATTTATAGACAAGAAGATCTTGTTCCTTTGAAATCTGCTCGATAGCTCAGGTCTGGTTAAAGTGATTAATTTCAGCTTGCTTGGCTTTGCTGCAACACAAGCGGATGGCTCCACCTACTGGCTATTTTAATAAATGCACTGCTTCTCAATGCTTTTCAATAGCAGTCACATGACTGGAAAAAAAGGTTGTTATTCTGAAACGGTGTAAATTGAACCGTTGTAAAACGAGGGCCACCTGTATATATTTTTTTTTTTGTAAAATATATATGTATACCTATATATCTATATTAATATATATAGGTATAGCTATATAGCTATATATAGGAATATCTATTTAAAGGGAAGTTAAACGGTCAGTTTCATTGTTGTATTAAAAAAGCACTAAGCAGTTGTTTTATACTTAAAGGGACAGTCTACACCAGAATTTGTATTGTTTTAAAAGATAGATAATTCCTTTATTACCAATTCCCTGGTTTTGCATAACCAACACAGTAATATAAATACACCTTTTTACCTCTGTGATTATCTTATATCTAAGCCTCTGCAAACTGCCCCCTTATTTCAGTTCTTTTGACAGACATGCATTTTAGCCAATCTGTGCTGGCTCATAGGAACTCCACGTGTGTGAGCACAGTGCTATCTACGGCTGTGCTCATACGTTTACATACCCTGGCAGAATTTATGATTTCTTGGCCATTTTTCAGAGAATATGAATGATAACACAAAAAAACTTTTTATTTCACTCATGATTAGTATTTGGCTGAAGCCATTTATTATCAATCAACTGTGTTTACTCTTTTTAAATCATAATGACAACAGAAACTACCCAAATGACCCTGATCAAAAGTTTACATACGCTGGTGATTTTGGCCTGATAACATGCACACAAGTTGACACAAAGGGGTTTGAATGGCTATTAAAGGTAACCATCCACACCTGTGATCTGTTTGCTTGTAATTAGTGTGTGTGTATAAAAGGTCAATGAGTTTCTAGACTCCTGACAGACCCTTGCATATATTATCCAGTGCTGCACTGACGTTTCTGGATTCTGAGTCATGGGGAAAGCAAAAGAATTGTCAAAGGATCTGCGGAAAAAGATAGTTGAACTGTATAAAACAGGAAAGGGATATAAAAAGATATCCAAGGAATTGAGAATGCAAATCAGCAGTGTTCACACTCTAATCAAGAAGTGGAAAATGAGGGGTTCTGTTTGATAACATACTGCATTCATCTTGCCATCAATTCTGACCAAATTTCCTGTGCCTTTGTAGCTCACACATCCCCAAAACATCAGCAATCCACCGCGGTGTTTCACAGTAGGAATGGTGTACCTTTCATCATAGGCCTTGTTGACTCCTCTCCAAATGTAGTGTTTATAGTTGTGGCCAAAAAGCTAAATTTTTCAACTAAGAATACCAAGATAACAAATAAAAATTTGTGATAAAAGTAAATTGGAAAATTGTTTAAAATTACATGCCCTATCTGAATCATGAAAGTTTTTTCGGACTAGACTGTCCCTTTAAAGGGATAGTCTAGTCAAAATTAAACTTTTATAGACAGGGAATGCAATTTTAAACAACTTTCCAATTTACTTTTATCATCAAATTGGCTTTGTTCTCTTGTTATTCTTTGTTGAAAGCTAAACCTAGGTAGGCTCATATGCTAATTTCTAAAACCTTGAAGGTAGCCTCTTATCTTAGTTCATTTTTACAGTTTTTCACAGCTAGACGGCACTAGTTCATGTTTGCCATATAGTTAATATTGTGCTCACTCCTTTGGAGTTATTTATGAGTCAGCACTGATTGGCTAAGATGCAAGTCTGTAAAAAGAACTGAGATAAGGGTGTAGTCTGCAGAGGCTTAGATAAAAAGCAATCACAGAGGTAAAAAGTATATTAATATAACTGTTGGTTATGCAAAACTGGGGAATGGGTAATAAAGGGATTTTCTATCTTTTTTTAACAATAACAATTTGGGAGTAGACTGTCGCTTTAATAGAAAGCATTTACACTACATTTTTGCAGTCTTTTACTTTCTGTCAGAGCCCTACAAGGAGCAGGAGGTTTTTGCATGAAGGTTTATCTTAGCCTGATGTCATAAAACTGCTAGGCTAATGAATAGACTAGATAACAGGGACTCATATTTGCTCATGTCCAGAACTGACCGAGAAAAAATGTAGGTTTTCAAAATTCTCCACTCTTACCACACTGGTGTTAGAGCTACACTAAGAATTTCTAAGTGCTAATTTTTCAAGAAATCAAGTAAGTTGTTTGAGTTTTTTACACAGTCTGTACCTTTTGATGTTTACTTTGATTTAACATATTTGTTTTTACCAAAGGAGCACTGTTTAATATCTCTTTAAAAATACAAATAACATTTTACCCTATGTGAAGAACATTGGAATGTAAAATATTTACAGTAAAAACACAGTTAAACGCATTATTAAAATTGAATAAAAACTATTTTTTTATGTTTAAAGGTATTTGAGTGGAATGGGCTCCAAAGTATATATATATATATATATATATATATTTATATTCATAAATTAGGGCTGTGTGATTAACTGCATGATGTGATTAATCGCAATATTAGGGTATACAATATCTATATTGCAAGATGGTTCGATTTTTTATAAACACAAAAAATCCCTATGTTACAAACTGCTATTTGTAACTGGCCCTTTAAATGGAAAATTGCCCTGCTTCCCTGGATTGTGGAGAAGCCTATTTGCCAGCCTCCTTCCTCATGACTATGGCCCCTGGAAGATTGTGCCCCTGAAAAGGTATTAACTTTTATTGGGTGTGTATGGCCCTTTAAGAACTGTCTGGGGACATATTGTGACTTTGGTGAACAATGCCCCTTTAAGACTATGTCCCCAGACCTGTAAAATAACTTGTCCCTGGCTTTCTCCCACTTGGTTCAGTAAATAGGGCTTACTGAACCAAGTACCACACAGGCAGAGTGTTCCACAGAAAGGGAGCACTGTTACAAAAGCATTAGTTTTCATTGTGTGCCATTAAGTGCTATGTGACAGAAAGAGTTAACCTTGTTCAGCTTCAAGAAGCTATTTTCTTAATACAAGTTTGCTGGCATCAGCTCTAATTAAGTTTAGTGATAAACATTCCCATTGTCTAATCACCTCCAGAGTCAGACTTCTAGTTGATAAGATGGACTGCATTGTTTTCTTGTGTGTAACTTGTTATCTGCTAAAGTAATGTAATTCATTGTGGCCTGTCACAGGGCGTTGTCTCTCTATCTAAATGTATCAAATGTGTGATTGGGGATTTTATGCCTCCCCCTGAGAGTGTCCTTTTTGCATGTAACCTCAATAAAAAGCAGGCTGGGAGTTCCAGCACTTCAGACCTCTTCTGACCCTCTAACTTGCAGCCTTGACTCATGTTTGTAGGGGACAGCTATAATCACTACAGGGATTGCTATGCTCTTCATCCTGCTTCGCTCTACAGAAGGAAGAGGTTCACCTACTGGAGCCTGGTCGTAGGTCCAGGGCGCAGAGCAGACGGCGAGATACCAGCCCAGCAGCGGTGGTTCGTAGAGTATGCATTACTTATGGTGGCTACGCAGTAGTTATGGTGTCTACGGTGCTGATGATCCTTTGGTGAGCGCTAGGAGCATCCTTTTTCTACGGTCCAACTTCCAGCCTGGAGGCAACCGTAACATTTGGCGGCAGCGGTGGGATAGCGTCCTAGCGCAAGGAGCAGCACCCCAACAGCACTGGTATCGTATGAGAGTTATTGAGGGCAAAGCTAGCCACTGCGCAGCGTCCCTACCTACAGCAGCATGGAGCTGACAAGGCACTGGTCAGAACCCTGTGAAGAGCACCTCAACCTGATCCGTCGCTATGAGGGCGCTGATTTAGTTCCAGAGGTAAAGAGGCGGCTAGTCCGATATGGTCCAGACCCTGCGCAGGAGGTAGTCAGTCGAATCATCCGAAAATTGGATACTGAGGACAAAGCGGCACGAGCCTTTGAGCGCCAACTGTGGAGTTTGGGGGTATGGACACCTGGTCTCCAGCGAGAAAGTGAGTTACAGGGAGAGGAGAGCAGCGACCTCCCTCCCCAGAGGCAGTATACCGTGCAGAGGGAAGAGACAACCGGTCTCCTTCCCCAACCCCAACCAGAGATACCCGAGGCAGCAGGCCTCATAGACTGGTCCTGGGAGGACCCCCAGCAGGCAGGTGGAGATGGGACCGCAGTCTCTCTACCGGCCCTACAGGGATGCTGGGCAGGCGGCCCAGATCCCCAGCGACAGACCCAGCTACAGGGAGGGGAGAGCATTGACCTCCCTCCCCAGCCGGAGTGTGCCTTCCAGGGAGAGGAGACAACCGGTCTCTCTCCCCAGCCGCAGCATGTTCCACAGGGAGCGGAGAGCATCGACCTCCCTTCCCAACGGCCGCCGGAGTATCAGGAGGAGGAGGTAAGCCAATCTCCCCCTCCCCAGCTAACTCCTAACTTGGGCCCAGGGTTAACAGTGGAGATGTTAACCCCCACTGACCCCCACGTTCCCTTTTCCACCGGGCAGGACTATGCCCCAATTTCCCCAGCAGAAGAGCTGGCACCAGGACAGAGCGCTGCTGGCCTCTGCCCTACAGACCCCATTGTTACAGGACTGGCCTGCAAACCCCTCACCCCAGCAGAAGCGCTGGCACCAGGGCAGAGTGCCGCTGGCCTCTGCCCCCCAAGTACCACCAGCTATTTGCCCAGCTGCGCCAGGAAGGCCGAGGATGCTACACTTTCATCCTACAACCTGGAACCTACAGGCCAGTACTACTTATTGTGGGGGGCTACTTTGCTGCTAATGTTTATTTGTGGGTGGGTTGCGAGACTAACTTAGGCACTGACCGACAGAAGGTCAGGTGCCTGGTTAGTCTCCCTCCAAAAGGGGAGATATGTTACAAACTGCTATTTGTAACTGGCCCTTTAAATGGAAAATTGCCCTGCTTCCCTGGATTGTGGAGAAGCCTATTTGCCAGCCTCCTTCCTCATGACTATGGCCCCTGGAAGATTGTGCCCCTGAAAAGGTATTAACTTTTATTGGGTGTGTATGGCCCTTTAAGAACCGTCTGGGGACATATTGTGACTTTGGTGAACAATGCCCCTTTAAGACTATGTCCCCAGACCTGTAAAATAACTTGTCCCTGGCTTTCTCCCACTTGGTTCAGTAAATAGGGCTTACTGAACCAAGCACCACACAGGCAGAGTGTTCCACAGAAAGGGAGCACTGTTACAAAAGCATTAGTTTTCATTGTGTGCCATTAAGTGCTATGTGACAGAAAGAGTTAACCTTGTTCAGCTTCAAGAAGCTATTTTCTTAATACAAGTTTGCTGGCATCAGCTCTAATTAAGTTTAGTGATAAACATTCCCATTGTCTAATCACCTCCAGAGTCAGACTTCTAGTTGATAAGATGGACTGCATTGTTTTCTTGTGTGTAACTTGTTATCTGCTAAAGTAATGTAATTCATTGTGGCCTGTCACAGGGCGTTGTCTCTCTATCTAAATGTATCAAATGTGTGATTGGGGATTTTATGCCTCCCCCTGAGAGTGTCCTTTTTGCATGTAACCTCAATAAAAAGCAGGCTGGGTGTTCCAGCACTTCAGACCGCTTCTGACCCTCTAACTTGCAGCCTTGACTCATGTTTGTAGGGGACAGCTATAATCACTACAGGGATTGCTATGCTCTTCATACTCCCTTAGCTACTGAGCTCTTGTAAGAGCTCTTGTTCCTGATCCTGCTTCGCTCTACAGAAGGAAGAGGTTCACCTACTGGAGCCTGGTCGTAGGTCCAGGGCGCAGAGCAGACGGCGAGATACTAGCCCAGCAGCGGTGGTTCGTAGAGTCTGCATTACTTATGGTGGCTACGCAGTAGTTATGGTGTCTACGGTGCTGATGATCCTTTGGTGAGCGCTAGGAGCATCATTTTTCTACGGTCCAACTTCCAGCCAGCCTGGAGGCAACCGTAACACCCTACTTACATCATTTCCGCAAGAAGCAAGCATTGATCACTCCTCCAAAATGTGTTACTGATAATATTAGCAAATGACATCTTCTTCGACTCATACCCTATATGCGTAGTTGCTCGCTAACCATTTTACACACACATGATTGTGGAGACTGCCAAGATGGCTGTGCGCAAGGGTCAACACAAGTCTCGTAGCCGGGGAACAGGAGTGGCAGGGGACTTAGTATGGAAGGACCTGGCTGCTAAACTTGAGGCAGCGTTGGAAAATTAGGGCAACGTCAACGCTGTGTTTGATATCTTGTAGTACCTGGAAATAAGGCTTACTAGCTGAACGTAGTCTATATATGAAGCTTGTAATATTGTATAGAATTGGTCAGCATATAATTGTGTGACTTCATTACTCTCAATAGACATGATTTAACGCCCTGGTTTATTTTATTATAGTCAAGTTAATCACTTAACTGTCATAGATGATGCTGCAGTGTACTGAGTAGCAAGATGGTTAGATATGTGCGTCTGAAAGTAGCAAAAAAGTGATATTTAGAACCTATATAAGGTGGTATGAGTAATGTCACGGCTAACCAGTCTGCACAGTGCACACATATGAATGAAGACATTGAAATCTAACACATTTGCAACCAAGCACCATATACAATTTGGCTACGTGGTCCCTATAGTACACGGTCACATGTATTACTGATTTCATACACACACATCTGTAGAAATTGAATGTTCCTTTATCTATTTTTTATAACCTCTGTTCAATTCATAATATTTTTTACTATACAAACAACCATAGTTACAGTAATATTTACATGATAGGTAGCGTGTACAAGCCTAAAGCACTACAGGACAGGAAATAGTGCTGCCATCTAGTGGTCTTGCTAATGTATAACATTGTTGCAAAACTGCTGCCATAAAGTGCTGCAGACACAGTTTTCTCAATGCGCTTCCCACAGCTACAGCAAACGTCTCCATACTGTCAAAATCTGGGTTTGATCGAGCAGGCATCTTTGAAATGTTGTGTGGTCCGCCGCCCTGCGAGAGGTCACAGACAGAGGTGCAAATGTTTTGTAGATCCGAAAAGCCCGCTGTCGCCATTATTGGCTCTGAAGTGCTGCAAGCGGCTTTCATTTCCTGTTGTGTCATGAAATCAATGGGTGCATCAAGGTACGTTGTTGGATAGGGTATGAGAGGTGTTGTTAAGCTTTTCAGCAGTTGTCCCCTCGGTCTCTCCCCATGCTCTATCTGATGTGCCTCAGGAGTCATGCGAGCATAATCGCAGAAGGACTCTGTTGGGAGGCGGCGCCATTTTGAAGGGGGTCCCTTGATCTGAGTTTCGGCCAGCAAGGCTTGCAGGGTAGATTCTAGCTTATCTAACATTGGCAAAAGCAAGTCCTGCATGGCAATCATAATGTCTTTATTTCGAGGTTCCGTTTTAGATGGGGAGATCTCCATGCTTGTATCTATCTTCAGCTATGCAGCGTACAGAGCGTATTACAGCTCTCTCCTTCTCTATACTTTTCCGTCGTTCCGGGGGCCAAGAGTTGTGAGTCTTGATCCTTATAAGTGCCCGAACAGCTGAAACCATTAAGGGCTAGCAGGATGGCAAAGAATTGATCCTGGGATAGGAAAAACAGCTTGGTCTTAAGCAGAGCCGGTCAGATTTGCGACCATCTTGATACACAACCCACCGGAAGTCCTAGCACTACATAATCTTAATGTACGTTTCTCAGTG
Organism: Bombina bombina; assembly: GCF_027579735.1. Classification (NCBI taxonomy): domain Eukaryota; kingdom Metazoa; phylum Chordata; class Amphibia; order Anura; family Bombinatoridae; genus Bombina; species Bombina bombina. The sequence continues at coordinate 159,329,121 of NC_069507.1, read as the reverse complement.
TACAAAACACTCTTGCAGCATAAAAATATAAACCACAAAATAGTTCAAATAAAATTAGCTGCCTATGCTGTGGTTACATAGTAGCAACTAGCTATTTCTTAGGTCTTCTGACACAACATTGTCATGTTTTCTTGTACAGTCATTATAACTGTGGTATGATTAACATATGAAGCAGTGTATGCATGTAGAAACCTGAAAATTGCTGAATTTATAGCAGTATGATTTGTGTACAAGACAGTATACAGTAAAGGAAAATCCTGACATCCTGCACTGTCTGTCATATTACATCACACAGCTATTCTGTAGTAGTAGTACATAACACTAAGAACAGTTATAGTTAGAGTACATAATACAACAAGTGAACTCAAGACACACAAAGCTAATTGAAAGGAAATTTCAACTTTATTGCTAACAACTTTGAGCTGACACTACCGCTTAACCACCACATCACCACACCACTCCCAGATGACTCTCAGAAGGCCTATTGCTCCCCACACAATCTGTCTGCAATCTCTTCCAAATCGGACGTTTCGCGGGCATTCTGAGGTCCGCCTCTCATCCTCCCTCTCCGCCTCAGTTTTCATTACGAATAGAGCATTTTTTTTCTAAAAAATCGAGTCCTCTTGCGTTTTTTTAAACCGTGACGGTTAATCGCGGTTTAAAAACGCAACCACGAAAAACCGTGCAGCCCTAATATATATATATATATATATATATATATATATATATATATATATATATAAAATGTAAAATATAGTTTTTATTGAAATAAATGTTTTAACAGCATTTTAAAGCGATATGGTATATGACAAAGTCCTGGACTAGGAGTGGCTTAAAGGTGTATATGTACTTGTGGGTATTTGTATGTGTGTATGAATATATATATGTATATTTGTGCACACATATATACAGAAGTACAAACATATACACACATATAAATATACACACGCTTATATAAACACCTTTGAGCCCTTCCCAGTCCAATACCTTATCATATACAGTATCCCTTTAAATTACTGTTAAAACATTTGTTTCAATTTAAAAAACAAAACAAATAAACTATCTGTCAAAGAATAGTTTAAATGTTAGAGAACAACCCCACTATTTGACCTTTGGCTTAACAAACCTTCGCTTAGGGATAGAGTGATAGCCTAAATGACTTTTTCAGAGCACAATAGGAGTCTTATTATGTGAGTGACTTAAAGGGACATGAAACCCAATTTTTTTCTTTCATGATTTAGAAAGAGCATGCAGTTTTAAACAACTTTCTAATTTACTTCTATTATGTAATTTGCCTCATTCTCTTGATATTCTTAGCTGAAAATCATATCTAGATAGGCTCAGTAGCTGCTGATTGGTTGCTGCACATAGATGCCTCCTGTGATTGGCTCTCCCATGTGCATTGCTCTTTCTTCAACAAAGGATATCTAAAAAATGAAGCAAATTAGATTATAGAAGTAAATTTGAAAGTTGTCTAAAATTGTATTCTCTGTCTGAATCATAAAAGAAAAAAATTGGGTTTAGTATCCCTTTAAAGCACCAGTGCTATCCAACATCCAGATGTTCTTGCTCCCTAGGGTTTCACTTGAGACCTAACATTTTACTTAGAACTTAATATGAGCGCAAAAATAAAAAGCCTTTTGATTTAACTTAGGTGGTGTTAGCTCCATTTGTAATCAAGGTCTATTTGTTTTCCCTACATAAAGGGATAAAGTGCATAGTTAAAATCCTGCAGCAACCACACTACTGAGTCAGTCCTGAGCATTGTTACTAATAAGCAGGGTACAATACTTTTGAAGGAGTTAAATGCATAGGGGTGGATCACAATCTATGGTTTGATAATTATCTGAATGTTAAAAGCTGAAGTTGAGACCTTTTCAAGGTTGATGTGATCACACTCAGCCATTTTCATTCTTTATCAAGCAGCAATTTTTACATTATAGGGTACATAAAAAATAGCCTTGCACTGCTGATAACAATTCAAATTCTCAATACTTAAAGGGACATGGAACCCAATTTTTTTTCTTTCATGATTCAGACAGAGCATACAATTTAAAAAAACCTCCAATTTACTTCTATTATCAAATCTACTTTGTTCTCGTTATTCTTTGTTGAAGGAAAAAGTGTTTCCATCTATTGCTCTTGCTAATGTATAACATTCTTGTAAAACTGCTGCTAGTGCTGCAGACACGTGCAAGACCCTAAGCATACTTTCCTGCTTTTCAATAAAGGATACCAAGACAACAAAGAAAATTTGAAATCACGCGATCAAATAAGTCTGGGCGGGAAGAGGTTAAACAAGGTAGATAAGGATTTCATGTTGTTTATGGAAGGTAGTAATTTATAACTTGTGGGTTAGTAAAAGCAGAATCATAGTAAAGTTGTGATCACTTGGGGGGGAAAAAAACACTAACAGTAAGTACCAGCTCACATTTCTTATATTATTTGAGTGTTTAACTGTGGAAATTTTATATAGTATTTGTTGTTACGCTTTTTTAATGTATTGTTCCATCAATTAATCAATTTTTGTATTTATTCTTAGCCTAAAAATTAAAATCTGTACATAGCAACTTTAAAAGTTCATATAAGTTCATATTTGCCCTATGTCTTGGAAAATACAATCACATAAAGTAGTCTACTAATTTGGTTCAAAGCTCCTGAATAATTTAATTTTAAAGGTTATATATCAATATCTTTAAATATATATTGTTAGATAAGGTTAGATAAAAACATAACTTATGTAAGAACTTACCTGATAAATTCATTTCTTTCATATTGGCAAGAGTCCATGAGCTAGGGACATATGGGATATACAATCCTACCAGGAGGGGCAAAGTTTCCCAAACCTCAAATGCCTATAAATACACCCCTCACCACACCCACAATTCAATTTAACGAATAGCCAAGTAGTGGGGTGATAGAAAAAGGAGTAGAAAGCATCAAAAAAGGAACTGGAAATATAATTGTGCTTTATACAAAAAATCATAACCACCATAAACAGGGTGGGTCTCATGGCCAATATGAAAGAAATGAATTTATCAGGTAAGTTCTTACATGAATTATGTTTTCTTTCATGTAATTGGCAAGAGTCCATGAGCTAGTGACGTATGGGATATTAATACCCAAGGTGTGGTACTCCACAGAAGAGTCACTAGAGAGGGAGGGATAAAAATAAAAACAGGCATTTTCCACATCCAAAAAATGAGTTTTTCTCATAATTGAAAAGAAAAAACTTTAAACATAAGCAGAGGAATCAAACTGAAACAGCTGCCTGAACAACTTTTCTACCAAAAACTGCTTCCGAAGAGGCACATTAAAATGGTAGAATTTAGTAAATGAATGCAAAGAAGACCAAGTTGCTGCTTTGCAAATCTGAACAACTGAAGCTTCATACTTAAAGGCCCACGAAGTGGAGACTGATCTAGAAGAATGAGCTGTGATTCTCTGAGGCGGGGGCCTTACTCAACTCCAAATAAGCCTGATGAATCAAAAGCTTTAAACAAGATGTGGCAGAAGCTTTCTGACCTTTCCTAGAACCAGAAAAGACAACAAATAGACTGGAAGTCTTCCTGAAATCTTTAGTAGCTTCAACATAATATTTCAAAGCTATAACAACATCCAAAGAATGTAAGGATCTCTCCAAAGAATTCTTAGGATTAGGACACAAAGAGGGAACAACAATTTTCCTATGAATGTTATTAGAATTCACAACCTTAGGAAGAAATACAAATGAAGTCCGCAAAACTGCCTTATCCTGATGGAAATCAGAAAAGGAAACTCACAAGGGGCAGATAATTTGGAAACTCTTCTAACAGAAGAGATAGCCAAAAGGAACAACACTTTCCAAGAAAGTAGTTTACTATCCTAAGAATGCATACGCTCAAAAGGAGAAGCCTGTAAAGGCTTCAAAACCAAATTAAGACTCCAAGGAGGAGAGATTAATTTAATGACAGGCTTGATACGGACCAAAGCCTGTATAAAACAGAGAATATCACTAGGCTTAGCAATCTTTCTGTGAAATAAAACAAAAAGAGCAGAGATTTGTCCCTTCAAGGAACTTGCAGACAAACCTTTATCCAAACCATCCTGAAGAAACTGTAAAATTCTAGGAATTCTAAAAGAAAGCCATGAGAATTTATGAAAAGAACACCATGAAATAAAAGTCTTCCAAACTCGATAATAAATCTTCCTAAAAACAGATTTACGAGCCTGTAACATAGTATTAATCACTGAGTCAGAGAAACTTCTATGACTAAGAGCTAATTTCCATACCTTCAAATTTAATGATTTGAGATCCTGATGGAAAAACGGACCTTGAGACAGAAGGTCTGGTCTTAAAGAAAGTGGCCAAAGTTGGCAACTGGACATCCGAACAAGATCTGCATACCAAAACCTGTGAGGCCATGCTGGTGCTACCAGAAACACAAACGACTGTTCCATGATGATCTTGGAGATCACTCTTGGAAGAAGAACTAGAGGCGGGAAGATATAAGCAGGTTGGTAAAACCAAGGAACTGCTAACACATCCACCGACTCCGCCTGAGGATCCCTGGAACTGGACAAGTACCTGAGAATTTTCTTGTTTAGATGGGAAGCCATCAGATCTATTTCTGAAAGACCTCACATCTGAACAATCTGAAAAAACACATTTAGAAGGGGAGACCACTCCCCCGGGTGTAAAGTCTGACGGCTGAGATAATCCGCTTCCCAATTGTCTAATTTCTGCGGTACATATCCCAGGTGTAGACAAGAGCTGGATTCCGCCCAAGAAAGTATCAGAGATACTTCTTTCATAGCTAGGGAACTGTGAGTCCCACCCTGATGATTGATATTGCCACAGTTGTGATATTGTCTGTCTGAAAACAAATAAATGATTATCTCTTCAACAGAGGCCAAACCTGAAGAGCCCTGAAAATAGCACTGAGTTCTAAAATATTAATTGGTAACCTCGCCTCTTGAGGTTTCCAAACTCCTTGTGCTGTCAGAGATTCCCAGACAGCTCCCCAACCTGAAAGACTTGCATCTGTTGTGATTACAGTCCAGGTTGGACAAACAAAAGAGGCCCCTTGAACTATATGATGGTGGTCTAACACCAAATCAGAGAGTCGAACGTTGGTATTTAAGGATATTGACTGTGATATCCTTGAATAATCCCTGCACCATTGATTCAACATACAAAGCTGAAGAGGTCTCTTATGAAAATGAGCAAAGGGGATTGCGTCCAATGCTGCAGTCATGAGACCTAAAACCTCCATGCACATAGCCACTGAAGGAAATGAACGAGACTGAAGGTTTTGACAAGCTGAAACCAATTTCATTCATCTCTTGTCTGTTAGAGACATAGTCATGGACACTGAATCTATTTGGAAACCTAAAAAGTTGATTTGTGTGAGATTCGGCAGAATGTAAAGACTGAGCTAGTACCAAGATATCGACCAGATAAGGAAACACCGCAATACCCTTTTCTCTGATAACAGAAAGTAGGGCACCGAGAACCTACGAGAAATTTCTTGGAGCTGTCGTTAGGCTAAATGGAAGAGCGACAAATTGGTAATGCTTGTCTAGAAAAGAGAATCTCAGAAACCGATAGAGGTCTGGATGAATCGGAATATGAAGATATGCATCCTGTAAGTTTATTGTGGACATATAATGACCTTGCTGAACAAAAGGCAGAATATTCCTTATAGCTACCATTTTGAAAGTTGGCACTCTTACAAAACGATTCAAAATTTTCAGATACAGAACTGGCCTGAATGAATTTTCTTTCTTTGGGACAATGAATAGATTTGAATAAAACCGCAGACCCTGTTCCTGAAACGGAACTGGTATGATTACCCCTGAAAGCTACAGATCTGAAACACACTTCAGAAAAGCCGGAGCCTTCACTGGATTTGTTGGGACGTGTGAGAGAAAAAATCTTCTCACAGGAGGTCTTACTCTGAATCCTATTCGATACCCTTGAGAGACAATATTCTGAATCCACTAATTTTGGAGAGAATCTGACCAAATGTTTTGGAAAAATTTCAATCTGCCCCCACTAGCTGAGATGAAATGAGGGCCCCGCCTTCATGCAGACTTGGGGGCTGGCTTTGATTTCTTAAAGGACTTGGATTTATTCCAACTTGAAGAAGGTTTTCAATTGGAACCAGATTCTTTGGAGGAAGGATTGGCTTTCTGTTCTTTATTCTGTCGAAAAGAACGAAAACGATTAGAAGTTTTAGATTTACCCGTAGATCTTTTATCCTGAGGCAAAAAAACTCCCTTCCCCCCAGTGACAGTTGAAATAATTGAATCCAATTGAGAACCAAATAAATTACCTTGGAAAGAAAGAGATAGTAATCTAGACTTACATACCATGTCAGCATTCCAGTATTTAAGCCACAAAGCTCTTCTATCTAAAATAGCTAAAGACATAGATTTAACATCAATTTTGATGATATCAAAAATAGCATCACAGATAAAATGATTAGCATTTTGAAGCAAGCAAACAATGCTAGACAAATCAGAATCTGTTTCCTGTTGCGCTAAGCTTCCAACCAAAAAGTTGATGCAGGGGGGCGGAGTTAACCGCAGCACAGAGTGGCAGCACATCTAGAGAGCTCTCTCTGACTATCGTTAAAAACGTTACTATTAACGGCTAAAATACACTAGAAAAAGGGAAAAAGTGTTGCCTTATACTAATAGAAGTACCCTGGACTTAACTGAGACAGAAATCTCACCGGTACTTACTACCTTAACCGCGCATTGCGGAACGCTACCAACCGCTTAACAGTAAGGCCTCCATAGAAGACCAGCACTACAGGAACCTGAGACCCGAAAGGCTTACTGTCTACAACCATATACCGCCTAATAATTCCGGACTTCAATCACAACAAGGTGACCTGCATCATAACAGCCACGGACGCGGCACTGGAGCGAGAACTGTACCTGCGGCCCTGCTGGGCAATTACCGGAGACGGCGCACACAACCGGGAGAAAGCGACTAACCCAGTGACTGCCGACACTTGCGAAGACATACCTGTTACCGCACATCCAGCCTACATCGGTGGTCCGGAGGGTCGGGGCTCCGCTCCGGACCATACAGCACTTCATCCTGGGCTCAGGTAGTGAACATTGAGAGACCGCCTGGGGTAAGAGTACTCATTTGGGCCATAGATCCCCCCTCAAGATTGCTAACTAAAAAGGACTAGGGGGCTTTAAATTAAATTTCCGTGGGCCTAAGGGGAAAACAGAAGAGAGACCCTCAGCCTTAAGTGCGTCACACATCTACTTTTGAGCGCGAATCTCCACCATATTGAGGCCTATCTCTCGAGCTAACAGAAGGCCTACTGAGAGAATCACACAGATTAGCTGCAGCGGGTAAGAGACCTTAATACATACCCTGATTTATCCTTTCTTGGGAACCCCATTAACCCGCTTGCCACGTACCAACTGCTGACCGTCTGATATCAAAACCCCACAGGCAACCATTGTACAGACTGCTACTTAAATATAAATACAAAACCTGTATACCCTATCACCACCCTGTCAGGCCAGCAGCAAAGCGCTGAACACTCTATTTGACCCTAATACAATCCTATGATTGAAACCAAGCTGTCTAGAGAAATAATAAGGCAGTTATTTACATACCGCACTTGAAAGTGAGACACTATCCCACCAGGCCTACTGAGATAACCTGTGTCTTTTGAGCCCACAAATATCTGAGGGTCCGCTGTTACTGTTGTATATTTGAAATTTTGATCTCTCTCCCCCCTTTCCCGCCGGTCCTTTTGCCTGCGGGTCATAACCCAAATACCTTGTCCCATATCGCCCTGCAGGGGCAACTCCCTGGGAGAGAGATAAGACACTCAGAAGCAAGGCTGCGGACCTTCCTATGTTACCATAACAGCCGAGACCCTGCTATCCACTTGCAGCATTCTCCTTTTTACTAAGAGGCTCTAAGACACATCAACATGTAAGCCCCTTAGCAACAGCCCACGACCCCGCCAACCCATGAGCACCTAACCAACATACTAGAAGTAAGCGGATTCCCACTAAAGCAAGAACAAAGAAAGAAAAACAGCTTAGGATCACATTTAGGAGCCCAGGCCCATAATGTCTCAACTCCATAAAAGAAAGCAAAAACCACACGCCACCCCTAAAAGAACGGTCGTTGACCATTTCCAACACCCGGCCAGAATGACTCATACAAGATCTGAGGATGATGGTTCTGATACTGGGAGCCTGTCAGACACCCAACCTGGCAAAACCTTAACAAAAAGAGTTTCCAGATTGCCATCCATAGAAGGTGCCCCTAACAACCTGATGGACTCTATCACAACACTGCTAGCATCCCACCATGATTCCCTGTCAAGGAAATTCGACAAATCCCATGCTGACCTTAAAAAAGATATAGGCAGCATTGGAGAGCGAACAGATGCGCTGGAGCGCAGACAGGAAGACCTTGCTGTGGATCATACAAATCTCCTGAGTTACTCCCAATGCTTGGCTGGTCAAATAACAGACCTAGAACTAAAGTTAGCGGACCTGGAAGACAGGTCGCGCCGCAATAACATTCGAATTAAAGGGATCCCAGAGACTGTTCAACCACAGGATCTAGATGCTTACCTACAAGACCTGTTCAAAGCAGCACTGGGCGCTGACCTGGGCAATGAAACCCTCATTGACAGAGCACATAGAGCGGTCAGACCTAGATCTGCAGATGAGGGGAAGCCCCGTGATGTAATAGCCAAGCTTCACTACTACACATTCCGAGAAAAGATCATCCGAGTTCTTGCAAGAGAAAAGTCATTACCAGATAAATATGCTGATCTGCAGATTTACCCTGACCTCTCCCCACACACGCTCCAAATTCGTAGGCACTATCATCCGTATACCAAGATTCTCAGGGATAAAGGCCTTAAATATAGATGGGGCTATCCAGTACGACTGTTCATCACCAAAGACAGCCAGCAATTCCTCGCCACAACAGGCCAGAGAACTTTTGCTGAAATGGGAACTGCTCCCACGGGACTCAGGGGACCGTGATCCTGGCCCTGCTGAGAACAGCAGACTTAGGGCCTCTGCACCAACCTGGAGACCGCTGCCACAACGGCCGGCACCCACTTCCAAAAGATCCCTAGACTCAAGGGATTTATCCTTAGCTGAAGATACATAGGGAATCCGTTTACAGCTCTATTAATACAGTTTTGCATTGATCCAGAGACTTTTGTGGGCTTCTCCCACGCACGCTTTTCAAAAGGAACCTAAGGCCACAGATGAAGATGGGTGAGACATCCAGATTTCATGCTAACTTGAACTATGTACTTTCATACTTCCATAATTTTGTAGTTGAAATGATAACCCCACTAGGTGCTATGTTCTAAATACAAGTTGTACTTGCTCTCCCTGTTCACGTCCTAACCATAGAACACTCAATATACACAATATATGCATTGATAGTACCTAGTATAATCAGACATGATTACCCCTATGTTTATTGCTGATTGAATGAAGGATAAACTGTAATGTCTCACTCTAGTTATGTTTTTTCTCTAAGTATGTTCCTTATATTACTCTGAAATGTTTGCTCTGACTACTTAACTGCAGGATACACCGATAGAGATCTGACCAGCTGACTCCACACTACATCTTCTGGCTTTCCTCCAGACCCTTATACCCTGTGAACCCACACCCGACTTGCCCCTAAATGACAATATAATTGCACCCGACTATAGGTGACACTAGTTATAATATGACCACTAGAGGAAAGTAAGACCAGAGTATATAAGTAAATCAGAACCGCAACCCCCGACCTTACACAGAAGCAGCTCACTAACACAGATTTAGCTACCTATCACTTTCTCATCTCTATAAGGCTGTCCACCCAGCCAGAAAATCATATCCCCTCTTTGACTAGGACCTACACTATAAGCCAGATACTTCTACAGCCCTAGTTGACGGATATCTAATACCTCTTATTAAGGAGTCACTTGGTCAGATGACAAAGCACATTCCCCCTCTGGTTTGATAGTTTGATTATATGTTCTTGTTTATTACTGTTTAACATGTTACATATCAATTTAAGTATGTTACGTTATATTTATGTTATATTATAAAAGAAATATTGTTATTGGGTTTGGCGGAGGCAATGGCTGACCTCTGCGCATCTCCGCCCCACAAAAATAGTTGTGCCCCCCTGATAGACATCAGGAGTGACACTCATTGCGAAAGTGATTCTTTGACACTTTTTTTCCTTCACCCTCTCATTACTCTTTCATAAGAGTAATATCCAGGACACCCGATTTCTTGACTATAGCAGACACCACAGCTTGACAGACTGCCGTTCCTGGCTCCTCGATAGCAGCCCCCATATTCCCTTCACCCTCCATTAAGGTTGTACCCGTCCCTTTGTCCTTAACTGACCCTAGTAATGGCACCGATCAGAATAGCTACTCTCAATGCGCAGGGACTCAATTCCCCTACGAAGAGGAAACTCTTGCTAAATTAATAACACAGGGAAGACACGAGGAGTAGCAATTCTGCTCAGTAGAGATTTAACCTACACACTAGAGCACATTGAGAAAGATACAGAAGGTAGATTCCTCATACTAATCTGTAAACTTAATGGCATTCAATACACCCTAGCCTCAGTATACGCACTGAATACAAAGCAGATCCCCTTTGTAAGGCAGTTCCTAGCCAGGGTAGACCAACTTAAGAGAGGCCACCTAATCATTGGTGGGGACCTCAACATGGTATGGGACCCACATAGAGATAAGAGATCCCCCCTCACCACTCACTCAGATAGAAATATCTCGTCAACCTCTAATGCCTTCAGAAAACTCATGTTCCAGCATAGTCTATACGATGCATGGAGGTGTCTAGCCCCTACCATTACAGATTTCACACACTATTCCAAAGCACACAATTCCTCTTCAAGGATCGACTTTGTCTTATGTGACTCCTGGTCCTTAGATAAGATGACAAATCCGACTATCCAACCATGCACATGGTCAGACCACGACATGGTCTATTTAGACTTCTCTGAATTACAGACCTTGACTAGTAGACCCCCTTGGAAACTCCCCGATCAACTATTGACTGAGAGAGAGGTGCCCTCACTTCTCAGGGAATTAACTGACTTTCTGACACATAATGACACAGGCTCCACTGACCTAGATATGGTCTGGGCAGCCCTTAAGGCATTCTTGAGAGGATACTTCATCAAGACGTTAGCTCACCGTCGTAAGACAGGATACCAATCCTAAGCCAAGCTCTATGGAGAGCTTTATTCTCTAGAGACTACTAACAAATCATGTCCCGAATCCCTATTAGCCCAACAGATAGGCTGCATTAGAGATGAAATTGCCAGAAGAGAAACCTTGCGAGTACAGGACAGTCTACATAGACTTAAAGGGACACAGAACCCAATTTTTTTCTTTTGTGATTCAGATAGAGCATGCAATTTTAAGCAACTTTCTAATTTACTCCAATTTTCAATTTTTCTTTATTCTCTTGCTATCATTATTTGAAAAGGAAGGCATCTAAGCTTTTTTTTGGTTTCAGTACTCTGGACAGCACTTTTTTATTGGTGGATGAATTTATCCACCAATCAGCAAGGACAACCCAGGTTGTTCACCAAAAATGGGCCGGCATCTAAACTTACATTCTTGCATTTCAAATAAAGATACCAAGAGAATGAAGTTTGAATTTGATAATAGGAGTAAATTAGAAAGATACTTAAAATGTAATGCTCAATCTGAATCACGAAAGAAATTTTTTGGGTACAGTGTCCCTTTAAACAGCTATACTATTACAAAGGCAATAGGGCAGACAGGCTGTTAGCCAATAAACTCAGAAAGCGCACGCAGCAGAGTAGGATAGCCTCTATCACAACTCAGAAGGGACCAGTCCACTCCCCCAAAGCAATAGGAGTAGCCTTCGCGGAATACTACTCCTCCCTCTATAACATCGCGTCAGCTGAGCTGACGACTAAAGCCACTCCAGATGACATCCGTCAGTTCCTGGAGGGACTAGACCTACCTATGCTGACAGCTGATGCCAAGACCGCACTAGCAGAGCAGTTTACATTGAGGGAGGTCAGCATGGCCATAGCTGACTTAGCACCCCACAAAGCCCCGGGACCAGATGGCTTCACTGTCGCCTTCTATCAGACCCTTAGTCCCTCACTCTCTCCATTTTTGCTTCGTCTCTTCAATAGAGTGGCCCAACGTGGTGAGTTCCTTCCGGAATTTCTGGAGGCTAACATCACTATGATCCACAAAGAGGGCAAGGACCCATTGCTGTGCTCTAGCTATAGGCCCATCTCCCTCATAAATGTTGACGCCAAGATCTACGCCAAGATCCTCGCCAACAGACTGAGCACACACCTCCAGACACTAATACACTTAGACCAAGTAGGTTTTGTCCTCAATAGACAGGGCTCTGATAATACGCGCAGTCTCTTGAACATATATTCAGAGGTAGCGGATCTGGGCCTACCCATGCTCACTCTGTCACTCGACGCTGAAAAGGCGTTTGACAGAGTGAGATGGGACTATTTAACTCAGACCCTGATGGCATTTGGGATCCCTAATGCTTATATCAAAGCTACCATGGCACTTTACTCATCCCCCACAGCTGTGGTGAGGGGCTTGGGTTTCTGCTCCCCCACGATACGGATAACGAACGGGACAAGACAGGGGTGCCCCCTGTCCCCCCTACTGTTCGTGCTGGCAATCGAACCGCTAGGCGCAGCCATCAGGAAGTGCCCCGAAATACAGGGACTCCAGCTCCATGACACCATTCAGAAACTAGCTCTATTCGCGGATGACCTTACGGTCTTCCTCACGGAGCCTCTAGATTCTCTCCCTCCACTGTTCCGCCTACTGCAGAAATTTGGCGAACTCTCATATTACAAAATAAATGTTAGTAAAACTGAGGTGTATTCCCTCAACCTCCCTTTTGAAGAGGAACGCAGCATTCGGCTCCTTTATCCTTTCAACTTGTCCAGAAAGGGCATTAAACATCTAGGAGTATTTCTATCTCATTCCAAACGGATCACTATAAGAGAAAACTATGAGAAATTACTGAGAGAGATCACATTCGAATTGAATACCAATAGGTATGGCGAGATCTCATGGTTTGGCAGAATAGCGGCTCTCAAAATGATGGTCTTGCCCAGACTCACATACGCGTTCTGATGTATTCCCATCCCAATTCCGGTATCTTTGATCCGGAAGTTCCAGACTCTCTTTAATGCCTACACTTGGCGTGACAAGAGACCACGAGTCGCAGCCCACATACTGCAAGCTCCCATAGAGAGAGGAGGTGCGGGCCTCCCTAACGTGAGGAAATACCATGAGGCAGCAATGGTCACCCACGCCTCAGCGTGGGGTAACGACCTCCCAGAGACCAGATGGAAGGAGCTAGAACGGGCATCCTTGCCGGCACTGATGGAACTGGAGGACCTTCTGTGGCTCCCTCCACATTGGCGGACAAAAATTTGCATTCCTAATAACATAGTTAAGGGGTGCCAGGAGACCTGGCTGAAATTGAGACACAACAGACTCATAGCCCCACACCCCTCACCCACACATTCTATCAGAGGCCTCCTTATGGGTTTGCCTGATATCCCTGCCAACTCATGGTCTACCACGGAAGTGATCTCTCTGACAGACTTCTATGATGATAAGAAGCTAAAAACCCATGCGGCCATGTTGGCCCTACCCTCTGTAACCCCGAGGTTCCATTTTACACTTCTACGCCTTTGAGCGCTAATGCGTTCTTGGGGCTTTCTAGAAGATGCGTTGAGAGATCCTACCCCATGGGAATTACGCTGGAAGGCCAATCTTCAACTCCACAAACCTCTCTCGGTACATTATCAGTGCCTACTGGGAGACCCTGTCCCTTCCAAAACTATCCACATGGAGACCTGGGAGAGAGATCTACAACTTAACTACCCACTGGAGGCTTGGGAGGAAGCAATTTGTATCACTAAAAAGGCCACCCATTGTGTCACCCTGTATGAGCTTTATTTTAAGATAATTACAAGATGGCATTTAGTACCTACTAAACTGCAGAGACTCTACCCCGATCACTCTCCCATGTGCTGGCGAGAGTGTGGAGAGAGGGGCACCCCGACACACATTTGGTGGTCATGCCCAAAATTGTCAGGTCTCTGGAAAAGGGTGGAAGCCCTATGTAAGGACCTTGAGCTGGTGGAAACAGTCAGCCCGGCCTTGGCGATTCTACATTTGGGAGTGGACCTGCTCCCTAGAGCTAAACGAAACCTACTAATATACATCCTCATCTCCACCAAACTACTTGTAGCCAGAAACTGGAAGAAAAGCCAACCCCCCAGATGGCAGGGAGTAGTAGACTGTATGAATTACATTAGAAGTATGGAAAATTATGTATACGGAGAACGCAAGACACTGACTGACTTCTGCCTTATCTGGGAACCATGGGACACTCTTATGTCCCATAATGTACATAACTAGACTGACATCTGACACTACCACCATACCCTTGCAGCCATTCCCCCACATTCTGCTATACGAGGAAGCCGGACACGGGACATTCAAGGGAGCTAGTGAAGGCATTACTATAGTCTCTCTTGACCCCCACAAGATACGTGGTGCAATGACCTAAACCCCCATACATGTACACCCTCACTGTGCCTGCAATATTCCCCTACTACATAGTCCTAACAATCCTAGATGCTAATCCAAAAGCCGTCCCAGTTGTATATTCACTAAAAAGAGCCACTAGGCTCCATATTGTTTAACAAGACCCTAATTGACGGCCTCTGTAAAAACGAGGTACGTGTACCAATTGAGGCGGTAATACGCCTCATGTTATGTAGTTTATGTACTGTGTTATACTGTTGTTCACTTTGTTATGATACATAAGCTGTATGCCATGTGATTTACCTCAATAAAAACTATTTAATAAAAAATAAAAAAAGTTGATGCAGCTGCAACATCAGCCATGGATATAGCAGGCCTAAGAATATAGCCAGAAAATAAATAAGCTTTCCTTAGATAAGATTCAAGTTTCCTATCTAAAGGATCCTTTAAAGAAGTAATATCTTCCATAGGAGTAGTACGTTTGGCAAGAGTAGAAATAGCCCCATCAACTTTGGGGATTTTTTCCCAAAACTCCAATCTAGCTGCTGGCAAAGGATACAACTTCTTAAACCTAGAAGAAGGAATAAAAGAAGTACCAGGCCTATTCCATTCCTTAGAAATCATATCAGAAATAGCATCAGGAACTGGAAAAACCTCTGGAGTAACCACAGGAGGTTTGTAAACAGAATTTAAACGTTTACTAATTTTAGTATCAAGTGGACTAGATTCCTCAATATTCAAAGTAACCAACACTTCTTTAATAATTTACGAATATACTCCATCTTAAAGAGATAAGTAGATTT
This sequence comes from Bombina bombina, assembly GCF_027579735.1. Taxonomy (NCBI): domain Eukaryota; kingdom Metazoa; phylum Chordata; class Amphibia; order Anura; family Bombinatoridae; genus Bombina; species Bombina bombina. The sequence continues at coordinate 159,313,706 of NC_069507.1, read as the reverse complement.
GTCAGTGTCAATATCTGAGGTAGGATCTTCTGAATCAGATAGAGCCTCATCAGAGGAGGATAATTCAGTATGTTGTCGGTCATTTAAAATTTCATCAATCTTATGAGAAGTTTTAAAAGACCTTTTACGTTTACTAGAAGGCGGAATAGCAAAGTCTTCTGAATCGCATCAGTAATAAAATCTTTAATATTCATAGGGATATTATGTACATTAGATGTTGAAAGAACAACAGGAATTGTACTAGTACTGATGGATACATTCTCTGCATGCAAAAGCTTGTCATGACAACTGTTACATACTACAGCTGGAGATATAATCTCCACAAACTTACAACAGATACACTTATCTTTGGTAGAACTGTTATCAGGCAGCAGGATTCCAACAGTGGTTTCTGAGACAGGATCAGATTGAGACTTCTTGCAAATGTATGAGAAAAAAACCACATATAAAGCAAAATAATCAATTTCCTTATATGGCAGTTTCAGGAACGGGAAAAAAATGCAAACAGCATAGCCCTCTGAGCATAAAAAAGGCAAGAGGCATATAGGAAGTGGGGCTTAAATAATTAAAATAATTGGCGCCAAGTATGACACACAACACAAAATGAAATTTTCTGGCGCTAACAACATCCGGAAATGGCGCAACTTGCGTCATGGCAGACACAACCTTGTGCAAGGAAACCTGGCGTCAACTAAGATGCCGGAAATTACGAATTTGTGTCACAGAATGTACCTTCACGCCAAAAAATTATCGCGCCAAGAATGACGCAATAAATATCAGCATTTTGCAACCTTGCGAGCCTAATTTTGCCCGCAAAAATGAAAGAAAAAGCAGTCAATTTGAAGAAAAGACTATAACCCAGGTAAGAAAAAATAACTTCCTTAATATGTTTCCCAATTTGAAAATGATAGTCTGCAAAAAGGAAATATACATAAACCTGACTCATGGCAAATATAAGTACAATACATATATTTAAAACTTTATATTAATACATAAAGTTTCAGAACAAATCAGTAGAGAACTGAAGAGCAGAGTACAAATATAGCACTCACAAAGTTTGATTAATATGTGGGTTTATGTCAAGCAAAAAATGGAAATAAAACAACTTTTATTAAATAATTTTAAATACAAAACAAGGGTAAGTGATTTAAAATTACAGATGCTTACTCAGCAGAGGAGAGTTATTGGAGATTGGATTAAAGTAAAGTAAAGGATAGCAGGATCAGGCAAGTATTGAGAAATTAAATGATCCTGACGTTTCCTGTCTATAACACAATCTCAGCAGAACAAAGTCTGAAAAGAGGTACTAAGTATAAATTGGCTAGAAAAATCAGGTATCCTCACTCTGTTCCATTCATAAGTAGTGCCATTGGCTTTCTTGTTTCAATTAATACAAGAAGTGCCAAACCATAGCTGAGAGTGTCTTAAAGGGACACTAAACCCAAAATTTTTCTTTCATGATTCAGAAAGAGAAAACAAATTTAAACAACAATCCAATTTACTTATATTATTTATTTTGCTTCATTTTTTTAGATATCCTTAGTTGAAGAAAAAGCAATGCACATGGGTGAGCCAATCACATGAGGCTTCTAAGTGTAACAACCAATCAGCAGCTACTGAGCCTATCTAGATATGCTTTTCAGCAAATAATATCAAGAGAATAAAACAAATTAGATAATAGAAGTAAATTAGAAAGTTGTTTAAAATTGCATGCTCTTTCTATATCATGAAAGAAAAAAATGGGTTTCATATCCCTTTAAGTAATGAAAACATACTTACCGAAAGACACCCATCCACATATAGCAGATAGCCAAACCAGTACTGAAACAGTATCAGTAGAGGTAATGGAATATGAGAGTATATCGTCGATCTGAAAAGGGAGGTAGGAGATTAATCTCTACGACCGATAACAGAGAACCTTTGAAAAGATTTCCTGTGAGGAAAACCATAGAATCAATAGGTGATACTCTCTTCACATCCCTCTGACAAACACTGTACTCTGAGAGGAATCGGGCTTCAAAATGCTGAGAAGCGCATATCACAGAAAAAAATCAAGCACAAACTTACTTCACCACCTCCATTAGGAGGCAAAGTTTGTAAAACTGAATTGTGGGTGTGGTGAGGGGGTGTATTTATAGGCATTTTGAGGTTTGGGAAACTTTGCCCCTCCTGGTAGGATTGTATATACCATATGTCACTAGCTCATGGACTCTTGCTAATTACATGAAAGAAACCATGTTTAGTAAAAAGGCATTAGCTTGTTTGAAAATACTTGCTCCCCAGGGGCGTCTTACGGCTTAGGCCAACAAGGCCCATGCCTAGGGCAGCAGATTTTGGGAAGATAGGGGGCTGCACTTTTTTTTTTTTACATAACTTGCTGGCCACAACAAGCCAGGGTACCACTGGTGCCTTTAAATTAGGCCCTGTTACTCTGGCTCGGTCAAAGACCCTAAGACTACCACCACATGGTAAAGTATGCATACTCAAACCTGTAGCCTGCAATAAATACTGTGGCCCACCATTTAAATATGGAGACAGATAATTTTATGAGCACCCTGATATTGTATGAGTATTGTATATGCAGAATCCCCTTCATATTCTGTCTTGCATATGGAGTACACGTGTATGCTGTAGATAGCTAGGGCTAAGCTATGGACATACTGCTCTGGAGAGACAGCACCAATGCTGTCTGATATGGGTTGGGTTCACAATATATGCACTGAATCTACAGCAACATGAGAAGCTGTCTCCACTGTCATCTTTAAGATGTTGCCTCCCTTAGCGTAAACATTTTGTTTTGTTCAGCATTATATATAAAAGCAGCAGAATGTTGAAATGTTGAGTGCCTAGAGCAGCACAAAACCAAAATACACTACTGCTGTACCCCTTTATATATTAGCAATCTCCCCAGAATGGTGGCATCATATGCAACTGAAGTACAAAACATTTGCTAACTTCTGAAGTTTCGTCACGGTGGTATCACTAGCAAAGACTTCCTGGGTTTCTTCACATATATTTATAACACCCTCCCACCTCCTCCGCTACTGCATACTTTATGAACCTAAAAGCTATCCGTACTTCAGCTTTCATTCATGGAGCGAGAAGCGGTTGCCAAGATGGCAGCGTCCGCTGACGGACAGACTCGGTACGGGCAGTCAGTGAAGGGGCTGCTGACCGAGAAGGTCAGCACGTGCGGCGCTGACGTAATCGCACTGACCAAACAGGTGCTGAAGGGTTCCCGCAGCTCAGAGGTGAGGAGAAGGCGGTCAGAGTCCTCAACGGGATGGGGCGGAGCTATGGGACAGTAAAAGTGGTGGCTACTTCTGTTGCAGCCAGCTGCCTTGTATAGAAAGATTGCGTTGTTATACCATTGTTATAGCATATTTTAGGGTTACTTTTTTTCTTCTAATAGTAGCTCAATACCATTGTTTTATAAAACTTTGCATATAACAACAAAACAATACCTTCGCCCATTGATATATTCCAAATGTGCATTGTGCAAGTGGGATTTTTTTTTTTACTTCCTACGTTTTTCTTTCTTGCAACCAAGGGAATTAATGATACCAGCAACCAGAACATTTTCACACATTCCCATGAAAAACTTAATTTCTCCCAACTAAATTTTTTAAGTACTGCTCAGCGGCCGCAGAGAACTGCAGCTGGTCCCAAGCAGAAAGTGCCACTGACCCAATTAGCAGCAGTAATCGCACCACCCACCAGTGCAACTGACACTGCTGATTGGGTGTGTTTCTCAACCACAGTCCTCAAGTACTCATAACAGGTTAGATTTTCATGAAATCTTAAAGTGAATGTAAAGTTTCATCAAGTAGTGCCCGGTTTTTAAAAATACTATTAAGAACAGGGGCACTTTCATTGATGAAACTTTACATTGCACCATATTTGTAGAAATACTTACCTCATCGTCTTGAATGCCGTTCCAGCGCTTCGCCAGCCCGTCAAAAGCCTCTTCCTACGTCAGCAACGATCCCGGCATCTTCCAATGGATGCCGGAATGGATTGGAGAAAGACCGGAATCATCATTTCTGACGTAGGAAGAGGCTTGCGGGGGGAGCGACATCATCAGCGATCCGGCTTTCAAGACGAAGAGGTAAGTATTTCTACAAATATGGTGCAATGTAACGTTTCATCAATAAAAGTGCCCCTGTTTTTAATAGTATTTTTAAAAACCAGGCACTACTTAATGAAACTTTCCATTCACTTTTAACTAGTCTAAAACACAGGTGAAATCATCAGTTGATAGGTGAGCAGGTTCCTAACTGGTTACTGATCAGCTGATTATTTCACCTTATTTGAAAATCTGTCCTGTTGGGGTTACTTAAAGATGAGTTAAGAACCACTGCTCTGCGGCTCCCGATTAGTACTGTGTTTAATCCCATTGTGAGGTTTTAAACAGATTGGGTTGCTAGTGTTAATATGAAACTATAATGGCCCTTTAATTACCTGTCTATCGTACATACAGGTGTACCACCGAGATATAGCGAGTTTGGTTCCAGACCACTGTTTTAAAGCAAATATAGCAATAAAGTAAGTCACACAAATTTGTTTGTTTCTCAGTGCATATAAAAGTTATATTTACGCTATACTGTAGTCTATTAAGTGTGGGGTAGCATTATGTCTAAAAATAAAATAATAAAAAAAATCAATGTACATACCTTAATTAAAAATTCTTTATTGCTAAAAAATGCTAACCCTCTGAGCCTTCAGTGAGTCCTAATCCTTTTGCAGGTGATATGTATATATACGTGTGTATTTGTGTATATATATGTGTATATATGTGTATTTGTGCGTTTATATGTGTATTTGTGCGTTTATATGTGTATATATGTGTATTTGTGCGTTTATATGTGTATTTGTGCGTTTATATGTGTATTTGTGCGTTTATATGTGTATATATATGTGTATTTGTGCGTTTATATGTGTATTTGTGCGTTTATATGAGTATATATGTGTATTTGTGCGTATATATGTGCATTTGTGCGTTTATATGTATTTATATGTGTATATATATGTGTATTTGTGCGTTTATATGTGTATATATGTGTATTTGTGCGTTTATATGTGAATATGTTGGCAAAATGACACCAATAGATTCGCTTGACACAGAGCAATATCTGAGAAGGGTAATAAAATGAAGCACAATAAAATGAGGTATGCCTGTTGTTACATGAGCTAATTAAGTACTGTATTGGTGAAACATATAAAGCAAATCAAATTATGCTTTTCTTTTTTCTTCTATAGCTCCTTGGTCATGCAGCAAGAAATATGGTATTGCAGGAAGATGTCATCTTGCATTCTGAAGATGTAAGAACGTTTTATTTTTATTATTTCTTTCTGGTGTATTTCATCAGAGTATGTTCACACTAAGCCACATACATTTTGTAAAGAAACAAGCAAAGCACTTATAACTGTAGCTACATGAATGGAAACTCTATTACCCTGGGTAAAACTCCTTAACCCCATGTTTATTTGCAAAAGAGCTGTGACAGCTTGCTGTAATTGCAGTTCAAAGTATGATGAGAGCTAAGTGGTTATCTAATGTCTTTTGCTTTGCAACAACTCCAGACATATTTGTTAAATTCAGGTGACACACCTAATTTTACACACCTATAACACCCAAAGTGCATTCCTAATATAATTACATATATAAAATACAAAAAAAATATATACATCAGCAGAAATCAACCACCCATTGGGGATGGGGGAGAGAGATCAGCCCATTTAAAAAGGTGTCCCTGTAGCTATTTTAAAGAGACAGTCTACACCAAAATTGTATTTGTTTAAAAAGATAGATAACGCCTTTACTACTCATTCCCCAGGATTGCACAACAAACATTGTTATATTAATATACTTTAGAACATTTAAAGCTCTACATTTTTGCCTGTTTCTAATCCACTACAGACAGCCTCTTATCACATGCTTTTTTTTATTAGCTTTTCACAACAGACTTGTTGTGTGACACATAGATAGCGTGCTCACTCCCATGGAGTTGTGCAGGACACAGCACTATTTAGCTAAAGTGTAAGTCATTAGATAATAAATAGACATGTGATCAGGGGGCTGTCAGAAGAGGTTTAGATACAAGGTAATCACAGAGGTAAAAAGTATATTAATACAACCATGTTGGCTGTGCAAAACTGGGGAATGTGTGAGAATGTGTAATAAAGGGATTATCTATTTTTTTAACTATAAAAAATGGTGATATGTCATGTCACTACTGTTTGACTCTCACTATTGCTCTCAACTGTTTTGCGTAATCATTATTTTTATTTTTTTTATAGAGCCTCAGAAAAATGGCCATTATAACCACTCACCTGCAGTATCAGTAAGATGTATTCTGAATTTTCTATATATTTATTTACTCTTTAACCACATGCCATCTAGTACCTTGACAGATTATTTATTCTTTCTTTTAGGCAGGAAGCTATCCAGAAAAAGTAAGTAAACAAGTTGATACCTCTCCAAGCTTTATGGGTTTATTGTTGAACCCCTTCGCTACCAAGAATTTCAGAGAAAAACTGTCCAAAAGTACTGAAGCAAGAGCCTTTGTTTTTTTTATTTACCTATGAAAACTGTATAGTTTTTTAAAGTAGAAAACCCAAAGTATTGATCTAACCCCATTTTGGTATATTAGATGCCACTATTTGGACTCCAAATTTCTTACTGAAATTATTTACACACAGCTACTGCAATAATGAGACAAATGTTTGTAAAAGCTTCTCTGGGGTCCCCTTAGTTTATAAACGGTAGACATGCATGGCTTTGCAATTAGTTTTTGGTAATTAGAAGGCCGCTAATTGCTGCTGTACACCACACTTCTGAAATTTGCGGCAGTGAAGGGGTTAATCAGTTAGCTTGTAAGGTTAATTTTTGCTGTAGTGTAGATATTACCCTGACACCCCCCTGATTCCTCCCAAATCCTTTCTTCCCCCCAATTAGTCACCACTATCTTAGGTACTGGCAGAAAGTCTGCCAGTATGTAGTTTAGGGCTTTTTTTTCACTTACCATATGAAGGCAGATGTCTTTTGCCACAGCTGTAGTCTCTGCTGTCTAAACTGACATCGGGGACCGCAGCATGTGCCTCTGTGTTGGACGTAGGTACTAAATCAACACAGTACGTTAGGCAAAGTACTGTGTGACGTAGTACCTACGTCCAGATGGCGCAAGGGTTTAAAGGGACATAAAAGTACAAAAGTGTTAGAACATTTTATTACTGCACTGTTGCAAATACCTATGTGCTTAACTGCTGAAAAACAGTGAAACACATAGTTAAAGTAAGCTCCAGAGCAGCAATGTACTACAGAGACCTAGCCTCTAGATCCAGTAATATTACAAATGGTCACCTATGGACGTTTAAATATGCAATCAAGCTGCATTTTTTACAAACCAAGTACACATTTTAGCTATTGGTTACCTTTAAGAAATATATCAGTAAGATTTTCTTTATATCCAACGCGTTCCCTCTGGAGCTGCCTTTGTTAACCCCTTAATGACCGAGGACGTGCAGGGTACGTCCTCAAAAAAAAAGGCAGTTAACGCCTGAGGACGTACCCTGCACGTCCTCGGTGTGGAAAGCAGCTGGAAGCGATCCTGCTCGCTTCCAGCTGCTTTCCGGTTATTGCAGTGATGCCTCGATATGGAGGCATCCTGCAATAACGCTAGATGGCCATCCGATGCAGAGAGAGCCACTCTGTGGCCCTCTGCACCGGACATCGATGGCCGGTATCGTTGGTGGGTGGGAGCCGACTTGGGAGGCGGGTGGGCGGCCATCGATGGGCCGGGTAATGTAGAGGGGGGCGGGATCGGGGGCAGAGCCGATGGGGGCGTGCACGGGGGCGGCGGGCGGGCGCGTGCACGGGGCGGGAGCGGGTGGGAACGCTACACTACAGAAAATATAACTGTATAAAAGTTTGAGAAAGGGGTATTTTAATGGGAAAAAAAATATAAATCGAAGGTATCTAGGAGGGGGTGGGGGGTTGGTCTTTGGTGGGGCAGGGTGCTACACTACAGAAAAGGGGAAAAATTTAAAAATCACCAATTTTATTCTAAGCTGGGTACTGGCAGACAGCTGCCAGTACCCAAGATGGCGGCCATTAAGACAGAGGGGGAGAGTTAGAGAGCTGTTTGGTGGGGGATCAGTCAGTTTGGGGGCTAAAGGGGGGGTCCTACAGAGCAGCATATGTAAATATGCCTTTTCTTTTAAAAAAAAAAAAGCCCAAATATAGCTTTTATTTTAGTACTGGCAGTTTCTGCCAGTACTTAAGATGGCGGGGACAATTGTGGGGTGGGGGAGGGAAGAGAGCTGTTTGGGAGGGATCAGGGGGTCTGATGTTTCAGGTGGGAGGCTAAGCTCTACACTAAATCTAAAATTAACCCTGCAAGCTCCCTACAAGCTACCTAATTAACCCCTTCACTGCTAGCCATAATACGTGTGATGCGCATTTAGCGGCCTAAGTACCAAAAAGCAACGCCAAAGCCATATGTGTCTGCTATTTCTGAACAAAGGGGATCACAGAGAAAAATTTACAACCATTTATGTCATAATTGCACAAGCTGTTTGTAAATAATTTCAGTGAGAAACAAAAAGTTTGTGAAAAAGGGAACTTTTTTTTTATTTGATCGCATTTGGCGGTGAAATGGTGGCATGAAATATACCAAAATGGGCCTAGATCAATACTTTGGGTTGTCTGCTACACTAGAATAAAGCTAAAATTAACCCTACAAGCTCCCTAATTAACCCCTGCACTGCTGGGCATAATACACGTGTGGTGCGCAGCGGCATTTAGCGGCCTTCTAATTACCAAAAAGCAATGCCAAAGCCATATATGTCTGCTATTTCTGAACAAAGGGGATCCCAGAGAAAAATTTACAACCATTTATGCCATAATTGCACAAGCTGTTTGTAAATAATTTCAGTGAGAAACCGAAAGTTTGTGAAAAAGTGAACGATTTTTTGTATTTGATCGCATTTGGCGGTGAAATGGTGGCATGAAATATACCAAAATTGGCCTAGATCAATACTTTGGGATGTCTTCTAAAAAAAAATATATACATGTCAAGGCATATTCAGGGATTCCTGAAAGATATCAGTGTCCCAATGTAACTAGCGCTAATCTTGAATAAAATGGTTTGGAAATAGCAAAGTGCTACTTGTATTTATGGCCCTATAGCTTGCAAAAAAAGCAAAGAACATGTAAACATTGGTTATTTCTAAACTCAGGACAAAATTTAGAAAATATTTAGCATGGGTGTTTTTTTTGTGGGGGTCAAAGTTAGAAAAAGTGTGTTTTTTCCATTTTTTTTCTCATATTTTATAATTTTTTTTACAATAAATTATAAGATATGATGAAAATAATGGTATCTTTGGAAAGTCCATTTAATGGCGAGAAAAACGGTATATAATATGTGTGGGTACAGTAAATGAGCAAGAGGAAAATTACAGCTAAACACAAACACCGCAAAAATGTAAAAATAGCCTTGGTCCCAAACGGACAGAAAATGGAAAAGTGCTGTGGTCATTAAGGGGTTAAACGGACAGTAAACACTTTAGTCATTCAAACAGAGCACAGGATTTTAAGAATGTTTCCAATTTTCTTCTTTTATCAAATTTACTCTGTTCTTATGGTACTCTTTGGTGAAGAGAATACCTAGGTAGGCATCTTGTATGTATCTGAAGAACTATATTGCCGTATTGCAAAAAATGCTTTTTAGCACTAGATGGCAGCAATGTTACCACAATGTATAACATTGTTAAAAGCGTTCTTGCAAAGCAGATGCCTTATAGGGCTCCATACATATGCAGGCCCTAAAGCATACCTACCTGTTTTTCAACAAAGGATACCAAGAAAATTAAGCCCTTAATGGTTAGAGACGTACCCTTTATGTCGCTGTTCTTTCAATGGGGCTTGCTTTTTTGATAGCTCGGCTATAATAGGAGGTTTGCAGGAGGGAGGTTGTAATAGCGCAGTCTTGCTGCTGGTGGTGAGACCTGAGCTATCACGGGCTAGAAAAAGCTTAACATCCAGTGGCGTACATGGTACGTAGTGGTTGTTAAGGGGTTAAGTAAATTTCATAATTGAAGTACATTGTAAACTTTCTTAAATTTTATTTATGCTCTATCTTAATCATGAAAGGAAAAAAAAATAGGATTTCATGTCCCTTTTAATTATGTTTAGTAAAACAACTATAAAATACCTAATGCTGAAAGTTTCTTTATTTGCCTGCAGAGTATGCCAGCCGCTCTGAGCGAGCGCCTTAGACTGCCCACGGCAGAACACTATTTTATCAATGTTAGCTAATAGCGTGCTAGCCATACAGCATAATGCCAATTGGGAAAAAATAGCTTTCTGCTGGGGGAGGCCTGAGGCGCTTAGTTTAGCATACACTGCAGATAAATAAAGGAATTATCAGCATGAAGTATTTTAGGTTCAGCACCATGGATAGCACTTGCTTATTGGAGGCTTACATTTACCCACCAATAAGCAAGCATAACCCAGGTTCTCAACCAAAAATGGGCCGGCTCCTTTGCATCACATTCCAGCTTTTTAAATAAAGATAGCAAGAGAACAAAGAAAAAATGATAATAGGCGTAAATTAGAAAGTTGCTTAAAATTTCATGTTCTATCTGAATCATGAAATAAAAAGTTTGGGTTTAGTGTCCCTTTAAGTATGATTTTTTTTTTTTTTTCCAATTTTGACAACTGGAAGAGCATGTGGCTTCACATGCCTAATACTGACAATATCTGTTCCTAATTGGTTTTAGCAGAGATGATCAGATAATGAACTGCAAAAGCAAACAACATAATGAATGTGGCTAGCCTTGTCTTTTCCAGTAATACGTCCTTATTGGCTATTGATGAGAAAAACAATTGCAGCAAACAAGATGCTAATGCATTCAAAACATTTTAAAACTTACCTACTATGTTTATTTATTGCAAGACTGCTGAAAAATTCTGTAATTTAAAAGGTATTTACTGTCCTTTTTTAAGAAAGATTTTCTTGCATGCTAAAAGTCTGTTAGAGATTGCTTTTACACACATTGGGCAGGGATGTCCTAGGGATGTCCTAACGCCTCCAAAATTAGGATTATAGACAAAATGTACAGAATACTCAAAGGAGGAGGTGCTAACAAAATTGGAAGTTAAATTAAAATAATAATAATAAAGTGCAATGTGTAAAAAGTTAAATATATTTAATTCTGTAAGTCTTATTCTAAAGACTCATGACACATACTTAAAGGGACAGTAAACCTTAAATATAATGTTATATAATTCTGCACATAGTGCAGAATTATATAACATTATATTAGCCAAACATTATAAAACATAATTGTACCTTATTAATTTAAAAAAAACAAACGCTGTTTCACAGACCTGCTCTCTGCTGAGCGGGTCTGTTATATTTAGTCAGCGCATCGGGCCAGCTGTATAGTCACAGCCCGGGCCCAACCGCGCCATAGCACTAAGGGAGCTGCACTTAGTCTTATGGCGCGGTCGGGCCGGGCTGTGACTATACAGCTGGCCCGATGCGCTGACTAAATATAACAGACCCGCTCAGCAGAGAGCGGGTCTGTGAAACAGCGTTTGTTTTTTTAAATTAATAAGGTACAATTATGTTTTATAATGTTTGGCTAATATAATGTTATATAATTCTGCACTATGTGCAGAATTATATAACATTTTTTTTTAAAGTTTACTGACACTTTAAAACACAGATTAATGCATTAAAAAAAGACTTTAAAAAATGGGACGTCTCCCAACAAACAGCTGATAGAGAAATCTTTAATTACCCCACAAAACGGATGCATATATTGTTTTAAAGGCAAAATATCAGCCGTCCATATAAGGAACCCTGTGAGCAAAGAAAGTGGCTTTCCAAGCACAAAAGGATTTCAAAAGTGTCAAATAACAAATACCTCTTGTATCACCAAAAAGTCACCAGAGAAGTCAGCTTATTAAAACGTCAATGATTGTTGGAAAAAAACAAACAACTTAACACTCTTTCAGTAGTGCTTCGTTCATGAGGGATTACCCCTGGACCTTACCGGACAAGCGGCCTTGATCCTATTCTTGAGAAAGTCCTGTGATAGGGCGAAACGCGTAGATGTGGATCTGAGTACAGCACTGACTATCAAAGGACGATAACTGCAGTTACACCATCTGTACCTTTCATCAACACTTACATAGGAGCACTGCGCACGTCACGTACTGAAGGGCAGGCTGCCGCGTATTCAGCGAGGACACTGACTGAGAAAAGCAAAGATAAACTCATATCAACTCCTCACCGGTAAGATCTTTCTTATCCTGGAAGGTCATTGTATACCTACACCTCTTGAAGCCCCATGAGGACACATCAACAGAACCGGTACCAAAATAGCGGTATGATTAAGGCTGCTTGTCCGGTAATGTCCAGGGGTAATCCCTCATGAACAAAGCACTACTGAAAGAGTTTTTGTTTTTTCAGCAATCGTGGACGTTTTTAACCCCTTAAAGGGACACTAAACCCAAATTTTTTCTTTAATGATTCAGATAAACATGCAACTTTCTAATTTACTCCTACTATCAATTTTTCTTCATTCTCTTTCTAGCTTTATTTAAAAAGCTGTAATGTAAAGCTTAAGAGCAGGCCCATTTTTGGTTGAGAACCTTGGTTATGCTTGCTTATTGGTTTGCTAATTGTATTCACCAATAAGCATGCGTTATCCATGGTGCTGAACCTAAAATGGTCCAGCTACAAAGCTTTAAATTCCTACTTTCTAAATAAAGATAGCAAGAGAACGAATAAAAATTGATAGTAGGAGTAAATTAGAAAGTTGCTTAAAATTGCATTTTCTATCCGAATCATTAAAGAACAAAATTGGGTTTATTGTCCCTTTTAAGGACCAGGCATTTCAGACAAAAACTTCCTCAAAAGACTAGAGCATTTTTGCCATTACTACATTTAAACAGAAATAGAGCCTTTTTTTATATTTACCTATCAAAACTATATGTATTTTTTTTTTTTTATAGTAGACAACCCAAAGTATTGATCTAGGCCCATTTTGGTATATTTCATGCCACCATTTTACCGCAATCAAATAAAAAAAATCGTTAACTTTTTCACAATTTTAGGTTTCCCACTGAAATTATTTACAAATAGCTTGTGCAATTATGGCACATTCCCCTTTGTTCAGAAATAGCAGACATATATGGCTTTGACATTGCTTTTTGGTAATTAGAAGGCCACTAAATGCTGCTGCGCACCACACTTGTATTATGCCTATTATTAGCTTTAGTGTAGAGATCAGCCTCCCACCTGACACATCCCTCCCTGACCCCTCTCAAACAGCTCTTTTCCCTCCCCCCAAAGGTCACCCCCATTTTAAGTACTGCTCCAGCTTCCTCCGCCTGTTGCAATGCCTCTTCCTGGGTCTAAAATGAGGAATCCGGCTTCCTCCAATCACGTCTTTGAATCGGACATTGATTTCCCCTGGGGGGAAAGCCGCGATTGGAGGATGACCAATCCATCATTTCTGACGTCAGAAATGGCTTTGCGAAGACCGGGGGAAGCTGGAGTGGCTGTCAAGTTTAAAAGGTAAGTATTTTTTCACAACAAGTGAAATGTAAATTTTGATGAATTAAAGTGCTCCTGTTTTTAATCGAAATTTTTAAAAACCGGGCACTTTAGCATCAAAATTTACATTCACTTTAATCTGTGTTTTAATTATGTGCCGTAAGTCTTTAGAATAAGACTTACAGAATTAAATATATTTAACTTTTTACATATTGCACATTATTATTATTTTAATTTAACTTCCAGCTTTGTTAGCGCCTCCTCCTTTGAGTATTCTAGAGATTGCTCTTACTTTTATATAGCTATGTTAGCAGGCTAATGTTAATCAGGTGAAGGTTAGGAAGCTGTCTAGTTCTTTATCACTATAGCAACCTGGTGCCCTGAATTTGTTGAGCCTTGAGTTTATAATTTATGGTCACATAAGCCTTGACTCTTTTAGTCCTCATTTGATTAGAAAATGTATAGGCTTTTATATATACCACAGAGTTAATATTTTACATATACTTCACTTTGCTTTTTATGTTATAGTGTTGAGCAATCTTCAAATCTTCAGGACCAGCTAAAACATCTACTGAAATGAGAAGATGCTGATATCCTGTGGACTCCAGTGGAGAAAAAGTTGTTACCAAATATTTCTGCATATTCAGGATGTTTTTTGGTAGTACTATATCAGTGCATTTCTCTGTGAATCCTGAGAATTACTTTAACTATGTGTTTAACAACTTTGCAGAGATTAAACTTATAGATTTACAGTATCAGTCATATGAAAATGTCAAGCTTATACGAATTGGAGCATGTAAATTTTGCACTACAGTGTCTCTTTAAAGGCCCAATCCAGCATATAATACTTTGGGGCAATTTAAATAAAAATAAATACATACTAAAATGTTACTATGTTTAAGGATGTATTTAATCTCCCAAGCTGTGTCCATCTAAGGTGTTGGAGTCATCCCCATGTGCTTTCAGCCTTGCAGATGTCAGTTGAGTACTGATCACCAGAAATCCATGGGCATGAGCAGAGAAGAAATAATATTTACAACGTTGCTGTATCCATTCCAAGTTTAAAAAAAAAAAATCACTTTGGAAGATTAAACATTAGAATAATTTTTAGAAATATTTTATGGCTGCTTTATTGGTAATATTATGCTACTGCCCAATATCCTGTAAAGCCTAAATGCGTCAGATGATACTGTTGGACATATTAAGATAAGATTTTAATGTATACTGTTTAATAGAAGTTGTCCAAATATTTAGGCTTTTATAATATATTCAAGTGTGACCTTTATCTGTTGTATTCTGTTGGATATATTAGCAAAACGTACTACTAATAAACAGTATTACATTTTAATGATCATACATATTGTTTAAAGTTTGTCAGCTGTGTGCATGCGCATTTGTCTCCTGTGCATAGCCAGAATTTGAACGGTTGCCAGCAGCATTTGAAGCAGGAACAAATGTGCAGCAATCTACAACCATAGCTAGAAGGTTGCTTGCATGTTAACGTTACATAACATCGGTTACTATTTGTAAATTGAAACATTTCAAATACTATTTATGTCCTCTTAAATACAGGTATACCTCACTTTACAGCGTTTCACTTTACAGCGTTTCGCTAATACAGCGCTTTGTGGAGCTGAAGTTCAACCTCCAAGGATTTTAAAACAGTGCTGTAAAAAAGTGACTGGCACCATTTTATTATCCTTAGTTCACTCTGTTTACAGCATTACAGTGCAATCTGTGTCTCAGTGCTATACTCTGGCAAATTGTACTTCAGTGATTGTCACTATTTTACAGGTACAGTATTTATTGAATACTGTGCTAGTGTTAAACTAAACTTAGCGCTATTGCACACCTAATATAAGTTAATTAAAACATGTTTTTAAGTTTTTAAATACACTGGCAAGTGAAAAGAAAGCTAAAACTGCCTTGTTTCACTTTAAGGCAGTTTTCACTTTACAGCGGGGCTCCGGTCCCTAACCCGCTGTATGAGCGGGGTATACCTGTAATATGCATTTTGCCTCTGATGAACCAATAATGTTTTGTGCTTTTTAGAAAATAGCTGAGCATATTGTTCTAAAACATCATATGTACTGTATATATTGATGTGAATATTACTTTTATGATGAATGCATCATTCTTGTATGTAAAATAATCTTATTTAAAAACTTGTTTTTTTGTATTTCCTCATCATGTTATTTGTAGCCTTAAAAATGTATGTATAATAAATGTATAAAAAAACAACCTGTTTTACAGTATAAAAGCTTTATTTAAAAACAAATTGAACATTTTTAGTTTTATAAGAAATCTGAATCATGTTATGTGTAGCCTTACAGATGTATGTATAATAAATGTATATATTAAAAAAAAAAAGTGTTTACATTAGTAAAGAGACATAAAACCCCATTTTTTTTCCCTTAAAGGGTCTGATTATAAATGAAATTCACATAGAGAGAAATCACACCAAGGGGCATATTTATCAATGTGCGAGCGGACATGATACAATATAGTGTATCATGTCCGCTGCACACCAATAAATGCGACAGCATATGCTGTCGGAATTTATCATTGCACCAGCAGTTCTTGTGAACTGCTGGTGCAATGCTGCCCCTGCCGATTCGTGGCCAATTGGCCGCTAGCAGGGGGTACCAACTCGATCGGGTTGATTTCTGTCCGCTGCCTCAGAGCAGGCGGACAAGTTATGGAGCAGCGGTTTAGACCGCTGCTTCATAACTTCGGTTTCCGGCGAGCATTCAGGCTAAATATGCTTTTTTTAGCATAATATTGCAATGAATGTGTCTCTCCTTCACATCCAAAACCCTGTATAGTGAGATTAACAGCTCTGAAGGTAAAATCTGACTTTCTAACATTCTTTGAGATACCTCACAGTACTGATGAGGCTTCTTAGATAATGTCACCAGTGCTGAGAGCTTTAGATCATCAAGCCCTAAATGTTTTAATATGCATAGTTAACCCCTTAAAGGGACACTGAACCCAATTTTTTTCTTTTTTGATTCATATAGAGCAAGCAATTTTAAGCAACTTTCTAATTTACTCCAATTATCAATTTTTCTTCGTTCTCTTGCTTTCTTTATTTGAAAAAGAAGACAACTAAGCTAAGGAGCCAGCCAATTTGTGGTTCAGAACCATGGACAGCACTTATTTATTGGTGCTGTCCAATCAGCAAGGACAACCCAGGTTGTTCATCAAAAATAGGCTGGCATTTAAACTTAAATTCTTGCTTTTCAAATATAGATACCAAGAGAATAAAGAAAATTTGACAATAGGAGTAAATTAGAAAGATGCTTAAAATTGCATGCTCTATCTGAATCATGAAAGAAAAAATTTGGGTACAGGGTACATCCTACAAAAAAAGGTTGTTAACAAACAAGGACGTACCCTGTACGTCGTTAGTGTTTCCAAGCGATGGAAGCGATCCTGATCGCTTCCAGCCGCTTTCATGTTATTGCAGTGATGCCTCGATATTGAGGCATCCTGCAAAAACATTTGTTAGCCATCCGATGCAGAGAGAGACACTCTGTGGCCCTCTCCGCATCGGCCATCGATGGTCGTGATCGTTGGTGGGTGGGAGCTGAGGTGGGTGGGCGGCCATCGATGGGAGGAAGTAGTCAGAGGGGGGCGGGATTGCATGCGGGGGCGCGGGTGGGAACGCTACACTATGGCACAATATTAGATAAGGTGGGAGAGGGGACTGGGGAGGGTGGGATTTTTTAGCTAAGGGATCTGGGAGGGGGTGGGGGGTTAGATATTGAAGGGACAGCTACACTACAGAAAATTATTTAATAATTATATAAAATACCATATTTTATGGCAAACTGGGTACTGGCAGACAGCTGCCAGCAACCAAGATGGCGCTCAAGGTAGAGGGGGAGGGTTAGAGAGCTGTTTGGGGGGGGGGGGGTCAGGGAGGTTGGGAGCTAAGGGGGATCCTACACAGCAGAATATGTTTAAAAAAAAAAAAAAAGACTGTCTGCCAGTACTTAAGATGGGAGGGACAATTGTTGTATGGGGGAGGGAAGAGAGCTGTTTGGAAGGGATCAGGGGGTGGGATGTGTCAGGTGGGAGGCTGATCTCTACACTAAAGCTAATATTAACCCTGCAAGCTCCCTACAAGCTACCTAATTAGCCCCTTCCCTGCTGGGCATAATACACATGTGGTGTGCAGCGGCATTTAGCGGCCTTCTAATTACCAAAAAGCAACGCCAAAGCCATATATGTTTGCTATTTCTGAACAAAGGGGATCCCAGAGAAGCATTTACAACCATTTGTGCCATAATTGCACAAGCCGTTTGCAAATAATTTCAGTGAGAAACCTAAAATTTGTGAAAAAATTAGCGATTTTAATTTATTTGATCGTATTTGGCAGTGAAATGGTGGCATGAAATATATCAAAATGGGCCTAGATCAATACTTTGGGTTGTCTTCTAAAAACATATATATACTTGTCAAGGGATATTCAGGGATTCCTGAAAGATATCAGTGTTCCAATGTAACTATCGCTAATTTTGAAAACAAATGTTTTGGAAATAGCAAAGTGCTACTTGTATTTATTGCCCTATAACTTGCAAAAAAAGCAAAGAAGATGTAAACATTGGGTATTTCTAAACTCAGGACAAAATTTAGAAACTATTTAGCATGGTTGGTTTTTTGGTGGTTGTAGATGTGTAACAGATTTTGGGGGTCAAAGTTAGAAAAAGTGTATTTTTTTTTCTCCATTTTTTCATCATATTTTATAATTTTCTTTATAGTAAATTATAAGATATGATGAAAATAATGGTATCTTTAGAAAGTCCATTTAATGGCGAGAAAAACGGTATATAATTTGTGTGGGTACAGTAAATGAGTAAGAGGAAAATTACAGCTAAAATCAAACAACGCAAAAAAGTAAAAATAGCCCTGGTCCCAAAGGGTCAGAAAATGGAAAAGTGCTGTGGTCCTTAAAGGGACAGTCTAGTCAAAATTAAACTTCATGATTCAGATAGGGCATGCAATTTTAAACAACTTTCCAATTTACTTCTATTATCTAAGTTGCTCAATTCTTTAGATATCCTTTGTTGAAGAAATAGAAATGCACATGTGTGAACCAATCACACAAGGCCTCTAGGTGCAGCAACCAATCAGCAGCTACTGAGCATATCTAGATATGCTTTTCAGCAAGTGATATCAAGAGAATTAAGCAAATTAGATAATAGAAGTAAATTAGAAAGTTGTTTAAAATGACATGCTCTTTCTAAATCATGAAAGAAAAAAAATGGCTTTCATGTCCCTTTAAGGGGTTAAAAAAACATAGCATTGTACAATATGTTCCTGTAATTTACCTCTTCACTAGAGATAAGTAACTTTGTTCTGCCATTAGCCACAGAACAGGGGAAGAATACGTTTCTAAGAGGGCTTTAATTTATATTTGTGAAATGTGATCAAGCTCTGTCTTTTCTATAGTTAACTAGGTAAGTCTTAAAGGGACAGTAAAGTCAAAATTAAACTTAAAGAAACATGAAACCCCAAATTTTTCTTTCATGATACAGATAGACAATTCAATGTTAAACAACTTTCTAATTTACTTCTATTACTAATTTGTTTCATTCTCTTGGTATCATTTGTTGAAGGAGCAGCAATGCTCTACTGGTTTCTAAGTGAACACATGGGTGAGCCAATAACAAACCGTGTATATATATATATATATATATATATATGCAGCCACCAATCAGCAGCTAGAACCTAGGACCGTTGCTGCTCCTGAGCTTTCCTAGATAAACCTTTCAGCAAAGGATAGCAAGAGTAGAAAGCAAATTAAATAATAGAAGTAAATTGGAAAGTTGTTTAAAATGATATTCTCTATCTGAATCACAAAAGAAAAATATTGGGTTCCATGTCCCTTTCAATAGACAGAATGGTTTTGAAATGTACTTATATCATCAATTTTGCTTAGTTCTCTTGCTATCCTTTTGTGAAAGAGTAAATCCTAGGTGAGCCCAGGAGTGTGCATGTGTATTTAGACTTTCCTGCCCCTTTATTTGTTAAACCAACATTTAATACAATACTCTAACCTGACACTTATGAGCACTCAGGTCAGTTTAGAGGGTGATGAATCTTCTGTTTTTTATCACGCATTAAGAAGACCATATATTTTTTTTTACTTATAATTTGTATTAATATTTTGAAATAACAAACAAAGAAGGAAATGAGTGTAAGCATTACATAGAAGTCATGAGAAGATATTATCTTGCTCTAAGTTCTCCGTTCAATAGTGTCCAAGTATACATAGGGGTAGATTTATCAATGTGCGGGCGGACAGCATACACTGTCGGCATTTATTATTGCACAAGCATTTCTCGTGAAATGCTTGTGCAATGCTGCCTCCTGCAGCAGGGGGTGTCAATCAACCCGATCGTATCCGATCGGGCTGATTGCTGTCCGCCGCCTCAGAGGTGGCGGATGAGTTAAGGAGCAGCGATCTTATGACCGCTGCTTCTTAACTTACATTTCTAGTGAGCCTGAAAGTAAGGGGTAGATTGCAGCATCCACTGCTTGATAAATCTACCCCTAAGGGGCCTATGTATCAATGGTCTTGCGGACCTGATCCTACAGTGCGAATCAGGTCCGCAAGCCCTTGCTGAATGCGGAGAGCAATATGCTCTCCGTATTCAGTATTGCACCAGCAGCTCACAAGAGCTGCTGGTGCAATGCCGCCCCCTGCAGACTCGCGGCCAATGGGCCGCCAGCAGGGAGGTATCAATCAACCCGAGCATACTCGATCGGGTTGAATTGTGGCGATTCCTGTTCGCCTGCTCAGAGCAGGCGGACAGGGTTATGGAGCAGCGGTCTTTAGACCGCTGCTTCATAACTGCTGTTTCTGGCGAGTCTGAAGACTCGCCAGAAACACGGGCACTCAAGCGCCATACGGAGCTTGATAAATGGGCCTCTAAGTCTTTACTTCAGGTTGGCATTTAAGTAATGCTGGTGGTCAGCTGCAATATCTTGGTAGTATCTTTAGTTACATGGATAATATATAAAAACAGACTCAAGTTTAACAAGAAACTAAAAATAAACAACAAATGGTGCCGATCACTCGAATTGTTAAGAACTGTGCTGCCATTCAAAATATATCACTTGCTAAGCATCATTTTTTTATTTATTTAAAAGCCTCTACTGTGTGTTGTGGGATATATGCTTTTTAAGCTATATTTACAGAAGTTTGAAAGGTCTGTTTACTGGTTTCCTAATAAAATTTTATGTCCTAAAACATGTCAAGTTTATTGCTTTTAAGATAATCATATTCTTCAAGGTTTATCATGTTTTACATCAATTGTACCCACATGATCATTGTAGGGACGTGTTGGGATTTCCAATGCGTTGCTATGAGAAATCTAGCTGCGTTCAGGGAGAATTAAATAAGTCTTGTGCGGAGTTTACACACACGTTTTGGTAAGAGATTTAGTAATGCCAAAGGGGCTTCAAGAGATATGTGAGTGTTTGGGCCTAGTAGGACCTTGAGAAAGGATTCTATTGTTAACCAAAATGGTTGCAGCTTCTGGCATTGCCACCATATGTGATACATCGTACCACTTTCACCACAACCCCTCCAACAAACATTTGACGCTCCAGGAGTTATGATTTTTAATCTGGCAGGAGTAAGTTACCACCTCGTCAGGATTTTGTGGTTAAGTTCTAGAAATTCTGTGGAGTGTGAGATATGTGACCATTCAGAGTCAGATAATGTTGTGCCCAGTTCCCCATGCCATCTCTCTATATAGCTTGGTAGTGGGCCCATTTCCGCTCTCATCAATCGTTCTTTTCCCAAGTAAGAGTATGTCGAATAGGAAGGTCCGTCAAACACATTTGTTGAAAAGGAGTTGGTTTCAGATTAGAGCTTCTTTAGCTGGCGAGGTAGATATTAGAGGGTGTATCTGCTGGATCTTGAACCAGTTATCGAAAGCCCCACTAAAATATTGTTCCAATTCTTGTCTATTTTTTACTTTCCCGTTATGTAAAAGCTTGTAGATGGGTATAGTGTGTCCCAGTTCCCAGCTACCAGTGGGTTGTAATGTAATTTCCAGACCACCCACTAATTCTGCTTTAGGTGATATAGGTGAGAGGGGAGCTCTCAATGTCAAGAGCTTAGGTAGCCTTTGAATCAATGTGTCCCATAAGGAAAAGGTGTAGAAGACCATATTTTATCTCTCTCACTGCTGAACCTTTTCCCTTTTTTTAACTTATTTTTGTAATTTTTTTTATCATTTAAGCAAACAAATAACATAAAATGGAATTGATATAATACCTTCCATTTTGTACAAAGAAAAAAAAATTCAACAATCATACTAATTTATCATAGTTCTTTACAATTAAGATTACAAATTGAGCGCAAAATATCGCTTCCACAAAGGCTATATTTGCGCTCAACCTAGCAATACCAGCGTAAGCAAATGAGCACTGGTATTACAAGTGAGGTTCGCATTGCACGGAAGCATTGTGCTTACAAGAGCGCGCTTCCATAGGCTCCAATGGGAGCCTGGTTCTCATGCCGTCAGACACAACATGAGAACAAGTGCAGCGAAGGGTGGTAAGTTGCGCAGCCATGGGCAGCAAATATAAGTATATAAGCATATACATATATATTTACAGGGATAACACAGTACCCAATATAAAGGCTCTTGTCAGTGCGTTTTTGTTTCTAACCACCCCACACCCGCATTTTAACCCCTTAAAACTGCCTCCTGCAGTTATTAATAATAAAAAAAGATGCTACATTTTTTATTTTTTAAAAACCCACCCTACACTAAATTTTGGGGTCAATTGGGGAGCATTTTTTAAAATTAACCAGAGGTCTGACCTCTGGTTAATTTTCAGAGCGCTAATTGCTACCGCAAACACTTGTAATCTATCCCTAAATGTTAAAATATTTGTCCACTTCATTGTTGAAGCATAACAATGTCAGAAGAGTGAAAAGATCCATTGAAATTAAAGGAGCAGTAAATGCAGTAGATTTGCATAATCAACAAATGCATGATAACAACACAATGCGATAGTACAATAATGAGTGTCTGCAGGCAATGCTGAATCATGGTAGAGGTTCCTTGCAAGTGTGTGGCTGCACTTCTGCAAATAGAGTTGGGGATTTGGTCAGAATTAATGGTCTCCTCAATGCTGAAAAATACAGCTAGATACTTATCCATCATGCATTACCATCAGGGATGCATTTGATTGGCCCCAAATATATTCTGCAGCATGACAACAACCACAAACATACTGCAGAAGCCATCAAGAACTATCTTCAGCATAAAGAACAAGGAGCCCTGGAAGTCAAGTGATGGTATAGCCCTACAGAGCCCTGGGCCCCTATTTAACAAAGGTCTGTCAGACCTGATCCGACAGTGCGAATCAGGTCCGACAGACCTCGCTGAATGCGGAGAGCAATACGCTCTCCGTATTCAGCATTGCACCAGCAGCTCTTGTGAGCTGCTGGTGCAATGCCGCCCCCTGCAGACTCGCGGCCAATCGGCCGACAGCAGGGGGTGTCAATCAACCCGATCGTGCTCGATCGGGTTGAATTGCAGCGATTTCTGTCCGCCTGCTCAGAGCAGGCAGACAGGTTATGGAGCAGCGGTCTTTAGAGGCTCGCCAGAAACACAGGCCCTCAAGCTCCGTTCGGATCTTGATAAATGGGCCCCCTGGTCTCAACGTCATCAAGTCTGTCTGGGATTACATGAAGAGACAGAAGCAACGGAGGCTGCCTTATTCCACAGAAAAAAAACTGTGGTAAATTCTCCAAGATGTTTGGAACAACCTACTGTACCAGCCAAATGATTTAAAAAACTGTGTGCAAGTGTACCTAGAATTGAAGATGTTTTAAGGTAAAGGGCGGTCACGCCAAATTTTGATTTGATTTAGATTTTTCGTCTGTTCATTCACTTTGCATTTTGTTGATTGATGAAAATAAACTAATAACATTTCTATTTTTGAAAGCATTTTTACTTTATAGCATTTTTTCACATTTGCCTATAACTTTTGCAAAGTAGTGTATTTGTGTCTAGATTTTCACAGGCTTTACTGGAGGAATAATTTGTAATGCTATTTTTTTTTTAATTGTTTTACACACAAAGTGGAGAGCTTTTGGACCCAAGGCTGGCACATTTTGCACTTCTCTAGTGCTGAGATCTTGAAGCATACGCAGCCTCAGAAAACAAACTTTTCTGAAATATTTAATAGCATTAAAATCCTTTATTAGACACACATTCCTCCAGCTGACATACATAATGTTCTATACCATTATTTACCAATAATATTTAGGCTGGTTTAAATTAAATTGAAGAAATCACAGGACTAAAACGATGTGGCTTCAAATAAATCTAGAACCTGTTATCACCTTTTTTACAGTTAAAGGGACAGTCTAGTCAAAATTAAACTTTTATCATCAAATGTGCTTTGTTCTCCTTGCATTCTTTCCTGAAAGATAAACCTAGGTAGGCTCAAAGTGATTTCTAAACTGTTAAAAAAAATGCCTCTTATCTCAGTGTATTCTGACAGTTTTTCATAGACAGTGCTTAGTTCATGTGGGCCATATAGCTAACATTGTGCTCACTCCTGTAGAGTTATTTAAAAGTCATCACTGATTGGCTAAAATGTAAGTCTGTCAAAAGAACTGAGATAAGTGAGTAGTCTGCAGAGGCTTAGATACAAGGTAATCACTGAGATAAAAAGTGTATTAATATAACTGTGTTGGTTATGAAAAACTGGGGAATGAGTAATAAAGATATTATCTATCTTTTTAAACAATAACAATTCTGGACTAGACTGTCCCTTTAAATTGAATGTACAATTTCTCCCCAGAACCATACAATCCTTCTACAACACACTAAGGGATAGATTACAAGTGGAGCACAAAATATTAGAGCTATTGAGCATCGCTCAAATTAAATCAATAGTGCTCATATTACAAGTTGAAAGTAAGAAGTTATCGCTTGAGCGAAAGCTTGCGCTCTAACCCAAAGGTGCACTAGGCCAATTGAGCAAAAGCCAAAAGGTTGATACTTGAAAGAGCATTGTTCTTTATTTTTATTTTGAAGAATATACCCTGCGTTATAAATAGGCCTAAATGTGCTGTCCAAGACTGAAACTACAGCTGCTGCCTTCTCTTTTTCAGTACAGACACAGAGAAACTTATTGGACATTTTTCTTTCTTTTTTTTTTTAGTTTTAATTATTTTTTGCAGAATTTGTTAAAGGAACGTGAAACCCAAAATAGTTTTTTCATGGTTCAGGTAGAGAATACAATTTTAAACAACTTTCCAATTTACTTCTATTATCTAGTTTACTCCAATTTTCTTGGTATCCTTAGTTGAAGAAGCAGCTGGGAGCTAGCTGAATGCATTAGACGAGCCAATAACATGAGGCATATATTTGAAACCACCAATCAGCAGCTCCTAAATAAAACTGGTTAGATAATAGAAGTGAATTGGAAAGTTATTTAAAACAAGTGCTCTTGGCGCTCGACAAATAACTTAATAATAATAATAACTAATAAAATCACATTATCTGAATCATGATAGAAAAAAATGGGTTTTATGCCCATTTAAACACAAGTAATGGAAATAATACGTATCACAATTTTTATGTATGACAGATCTCAAGTCTAATTAATCTGTATTATTCACATACAGCATGTGCAGATCCTTGATCTTAAAGAGACATTCTGAAGCAAAAATAAAATGCTCTATTTTGTTAAAAAAACAAAAACAAAAAAACCCCAACTTAAAACACATTTTTTAAATACATTTAATTTAATTATGTGTTTAATTATGGGGTTGATTCCAGTCTTTCCAATCATATTTATCATTTTTATTCATATTCGCAATTTTTGTGATTGTAAGTTACAGTAATTTAGTATATCAGCAATCTCATATTTGTGCTCAGGATTTTACGGTTTGCTGTTATGTCTTATTTATTGGTGTACGGCAACCAAGATCTTTTGCACAAGTTTTTACAATAAACAGAAGACCCATATATTTTAAAAATCATGAGTTACAGTAAATAGAAACTTGTTTTGCCATCTCCTTACAGTAATTAAAAATCGTCAAAGACAAACCCTCTTCTTCTGTACAGTGAGGTTTTGAACTTTTGCTGATATTTTAAACCTCGTCACTTAGAACTTTTTTTTCTTTTCGATTTACAGTATAAAAACAGTTAAATTCCCGCTAAAGATAGTTTCTTATGGAAATTAATTTCCAGCACTGTTCTTGATTTTAGCTGAACATCTTTTCAAAGTGGAAAACAAGTTTTTTTAAATTAATAAGTAAAAAAACATTTTTAAAAATTATTTTTAAATATTAAGTTTTAATAACATCATTGAGCAAACATGCCCAGTATACACCTCATGCCCATGTACAAACGGAATTCAGATTGTTTAATACTTATCATAAACACTGCTTTATCCAGTTGAAAAATATACACAAGGACATGGACTTGATTAACCCCATTAATCCGTTTTTCTGTGATCAGTAACTATTATCAGTCATTCAGGGTACTGTTTTTGGAAAATGAAGATTGAATCTTGTGGCAGTTATCCAGCTTGGTGGTTTTTGTTAATTGATAAAAAATAGCTAAAATTTGAATGGAACCAATCTGTACATTTAAAAAAAAAAAAGAATAAAAATGCCAGCCATCATAACTAAAGCTGCTAGGAGTATTGTAAAGCTCTAACCCCCCCCCCCCCCCAATAGGGATTATCTGATGGAGCATGAACTCAGTGGAAATAAAATACCTGTGTCTAAACACTGATAAGGGGGGGGGGGGGGGTGTTCTCCATGCAGCTTAGCTATGTAATTAATTTTACTTATTTTTGAAAATTATTTTAAAATACTTGAAAGAAATTTTTAAACAAAATTGTTATGCAAACTATTTTTAATTAATTAGCCCTTTTAGGATATGCACAGATCTCAACCTGTTTAATGTCCCTTTAAGTTATCCTTTGGTTATAACTACATACCAACATTCTCTAAGATTCACCATAACTAGACATTTATTTCTGTAAGTATTCTCTATTAGGCACAGTCACCTGGATTTTAGAAATACCTGCCATGCTGGTAAAATACCAGCTGGGTGGTAAATTTAGTTGTGCTCTTGTGCCACTCCAAATGAGGATACACTTTGTCTGTCAATCAAGAGTGGCAAATATGAATTTGCACCACTCACTGGCTGTGGAGCGTGATTGGTGTCCAACTGTTACATGACTTTAACTATGTGTTTAACCCTTACCACAGGGAAGTTTCAAATGCACTAATAGATTGTTTTATGTCTGTGCTAGAATGTTCCTTTTAAAGGTCCATAATAGTAAAAAAAAATACATGCTCTAATTTATTAGAGCCTGTAATTTTAGGACAATCTACCCTACACTACGGTGTGTTTAACCCCCACAAAGAGGTTAAACACACAGCAGTTGCTGGTCCTGAGTGTAACTTGCTGCTGATCCAATTAGCAGCCAAGTTGAATGACACGTGCTACTAGCCCTGCTGATTTGATCAGTGGCATTTTTTCCCTCTAGATCAGCACTTCTACTGTGCGTTTAACCCCATTCGCAGTAGTTAAACACACAGAAGCACAGGGTCGATACTCTTAAAATGACAGGCTGCAATGAATTAGAGCATATAATTGTTACACTAGTATGGCCCTTTTAAACCTTCCAAATGAATGTTGATGTACATCAAATAAAAGCAATCTATCTCCTACTTATACTGAAAGGGGGTGTCACAATCTATTTGTTTTACCCAGAGACGTTTTAGAACTTATTTACTAAAATATAAACAACTTTTACAAACACACAATGATTCAGAAGTATCTTGAAAATAAGACCAGCAAAGTGTATTATGTTGCAAATCAGGAGCGGTTTGTGATCGTAAGTGGGGATCCAGATAAACTGCACAACACACGGACACACTGTGGTCTTAGTTTGGAAAACCCCATTATATAACAATATTTTAGTTGATCAGGAACGATCTAGAAACACTTCCAAATCAAAGTCCATAGGTATTTCAGTACATTCTATACAATGCAAGTCATTATGAGTTTAAACATTTACATCTTGTCTTTATGTTAGCCATAACTTGCACAATATAATGCAGCCAGAGACCGCACCTACTGAAAGTGAGGGGTATAAAAAGAAATACAGCTTTAAGCAGCAAAGCATTTTGGGAAATATAGAACTACTTCTGTAGGAGCAAGAAAATGGCGCAGTGCAGGTGACAGCTTTTTGACTTATTTTAAAATATTTGTTATAAGTAAGGAGGCGCGTGCTTCTGAGTACGTGTGAAGAGAACGTAGCGTTGTGCGTGACTGCGTGAGCGTGTGCGCTTAGTAAACTATCTGTGATAATCTAGCGTTGTGTGCGTGTGCTATATAATAGGTGTCTGATGTAGCAGCGAGTCTTGTATTTGCTCGTGTGTGTCACCTTATACTGTATACTTTTCCGTTTGTATTAATGTATCTATAATTTATTTTCTATAAGTTCCGTTTTTGTAAGTTGGTAGTCAGTCTTGTATGTTGCAGGTGAAAAGATATTGAATTAAAAATGGTTTTGATTCAGATTGTTAACATTGGGATATATTTATATATATATATATATATATATATATATATATATATATATAAAACGAACGGATAGATTACGAGTTTTGCGTTAGAGGCTATGCGGTGCTAACAAGCAGGTTATGCTCACCGCTCACAGACAGCGCTGGTATTATTGTTTTTTACAAACCCGGCGTTAACCGCAAAAAAGTGACCGTAGAGCAAAATTTTGCTCCACATCTCACCTCAATACCAGCGCTGCTTACGTTAGCGGTGTGCTGGCTGAATGTGCTCGTGCACGATTTCCCCATAGGAATCAATGGGGGAGAGCTGGCTGAAAAAAACCTAACACTTGCAAAAAAGCAGCGTTTAGCTCCTAACGCAGCCCCATTGATTCCTATGGGGAAAATACATTTATGTCTACACCTAACACCCTAACATGAACCCCCGAGTCTAAACACCCCTAATCTTAAACTTATTAACCCCTAATCTGATGCCCCCGAAAACGCCGACACCTACATTATATTGATTAACCCCTAATCTGCCACTGGACACCGCTGCCACCTACATTATACTTATGAACCCCTAATCTGCTGCCCCCAACATCGCCGACACCTACATTATTGTTATCACATTTATTTCATTTCTCACCTACATTATATTTATTAACCCCTAATCTGCTGCCCCCAATGTCACCGCAACCTACCTACACTTATTAACCCCTAATCTGCCACCCCCAACGTCGCCGCCACTATATTAAAGTTATTAACCCCTAAATCTGTCTAACCCTAACACCCCCTAACTTAAATATAATTTAAAGGAGGGCGGAGCCAGCCGCGTAGGTGAGCGGTTGCACATTCTGTGAGCTCTGACTAAATTTACCTATTTTTCAACCAGCACCGCTCACCTTCCCCACAAAACTGCCTAAGTTTGCTTACTAATACTACCCTAGCCATATAGCCTTAGATGTAGAGGAGAGCAACCTGTCTGTGTGCAGTTAGAGGCTTGAGAAGACGGAACAGAGATCGAGTGAAGACGGCAGCCATCTTGGCTGCAGGGTGAAGTTTATATGGCTTAACTCCTGTCGCCGCTGCAAAAGACCTGAAAAACCAGCTCAAGCACTCCAAGACTGATCGGTGCACATCGCAGCAGAGATCCACTTTCATGGGCTAGCCGGTTCCAGGTATTGGGGTACGTAGTAAGTAGGAATACCACCGGACCACTTCTGCTCATAGACTGCGCACTAACTTAATGGATCACACATTCTATCATAAGCTATGATGCCTACTCCAAAGCCATCACAACGCCCTTGAGGACATGCTACACACAGCGTTCTGCTACAGAGGCTCACACACTATCCAACAGCCAACCATACCTGCAACTTCCGCAGACTGTGGTGGTGGGGGCGCTTTGGGGCCCCGGCGCTTTCCACTCACCCCTATTAATTTATCATCTGACTCCACGCTAAGCAAGGGATCAGAGGGCTTGTTCACGGCTCAGAAATCAAAGACCGTTCTGGAGAGCCACGTGACTTCAATGAGGAAAGGTAATTACACTTATTCAGAATACGGGCCAGCCATGGCAATGTTTCAAGGGCAATTCATGAAAAGCCTAGATAAATTATCTAGTGAAATTCGGCTACAGATTCCCTGCTCTTTATTAACCTCTTTGCCATATGACATCTCCTATCTGGATCGGCTACACTTTCAGTGGGACCATGGAGGCTTACCTCAGCGACCCCATTGTGGGGCAAGTTTGGGAGCGGGTTAAATCTGATATGCCCATTGGGGTTGTACAGCTGACTTACTTCATGCAAAGTTTTGGTCCTCTGGGCCACTGCATCTGGAGTTACCCTCTTAGTACTGTCGCCGTTTGCTGAAGCAACAGGGCTTCCTATAGTAAGTGGGAGATAGCATCTTCACTTATTTTGGACATTTTCCCACTGACACTCAAACTTACAAGTTTTAGGCTAATCCCATCTTCGTTGTATTGACATGTAAAGGCAGCGATGATGTTGATTGGCAATGTTGTTGGTTAACATATATTTCGATGCCTGTTGAGTTTTTTTTATCTATTTACCTCTCATGCCTTTAATTGATGTATCTAAGGTCTCACTCTTATTTTGGCGTATTGAACCTTTAGTAGCAGCATAATATCATGGCACTACTGTTTATTGCTATTGCAGTACCTCTAAAGTATATAGGCAAAATTATATGTTGATCCTAGTAGGACTTCCAAGATTCTAGAATTTAGAACTTTAATCCCATGTACAACACCTGTTCTGCCTTTAGGACTAAGGTACACGTTAGTATTAACACTTAAGTCAAGCACGCTGTCTCCACAATACTTATTTCAATACTATGCAATACTGAACGTATGGAGAGATTAGGTGTAAGTAGATGGGGACTCTTTATTTATTTCTGATTCTACTAAATAGAGCCTGAGTCCTACGCATATGGGGTGCCGCTATTCCAAGCAATACACAAGAGTTTTACATGTTATACTTCAGATTTCCTGTTCTAATTGTACACTACACAAGCTAGATATTGGTTTTAAGCTTGAGAGAACGGGAGTAAGATAATTACAATACTCCTATTTTATGTTCTAGTATTGATGATATAATATAGCATGGGTATAAACGGACACACACATATTGAATGTGGTCGGCGACACTAGATATGGTTTCCCATCAGTACACTGCATTCCTGATTTTGCTGCAAAACTAGCTCGATCCCATAGTATTAAATTGGATCTGTCTGCTGCTGCTGACTGTATTTTGCTGCCTTTAATATTAAATAAGATACCCTTCTCTGTCACTAGACAACTTAAAGACGTTTTACTTCCTTCTCTCTCTAGAACCCCTCAAATGTATCCCTGTTAGCTCCACATAGGAATTATTTTTCGCATTTGTAATTATGCTGGATCTTATTACCACTCTTCAGCATAAATGCGCAACATAATGTGACCTTTCTCACTCGCTGCTGTAGCCATTCTTACACTGAGACACGTAGCTTTACTGGGAGGCATCTGTCAGGACACCAATGCGGGCTGGACCCGTGTTGCTGTTATCATTTATGGTTTCCCTACGCATAATATACTAATCGAGCTACATAAGCCTTGTTTCATCAGATGGTTCCGAATTTGGGGCTCTAACTTGTCAGGTGGGACTCTAGATCAACATGTAATCCACATTCTTCTTTTAAGATGTTATATATAGAGAGGTCATTTTGTTATGGTATAGCTAGCCTATTCTTATACCAGGATACAATCAGCCATTAAACTTTTCTATGTCAGCATATTCTTCAGTACATAAAACTTTCTTATACCGTAGTTTGCTTGACCTTAGGTTATAGATAGTTGACCTGATATTCATCATATACCAACTGTATTGTTGGAACTCCCCTACCAGACTGTATTCTATCAGCCTTGATATTTATTTAAATTGTTTGAGTCTCTATATTCATGTATATTTTTGTGAGTTTAAAATGCATTGTTAATATGTTGTCTGTATAACCCTAGCTTTCATCTGGTGTTCTCATAGTACCCATTGGATTCTTGGATGCCTACATATGGAGCATACTGGATATAGGCTACCCCATCTACATTAGCCCTACACACACAGTGAATATTATACTGAATTTTGATATTTAAGGTTTAACTCCTCTACCTACAGTTGATACTCTGTGTTTTAAAAGCTTCTTAAGCTATTTTTTTTTATTCACCATATTTAACTTACCACCTCCCCCCCCCCATAATACACCTCCTAATTTAGGAGGGCTAACTATGCGGCTTTTCTAGCCTATGCCGCAACCTAATCATATCATTTGCACAGTAGAAAGATATTTTCAAATGCCAATTGTCAAACTACTTAAAGGGACATGAAACCCACATTTTTTCTTTCATGATTTAGAAAGAGAATGCAATTTTAAACATCTTTCTAATTTACTTCTATTATCTAATTTGTTTTATTCTCTTGATATTCTTTGCTGAAAAGCATATCTAGATATGCTCAGTAGCTGCTGATTGGTTGCTGCACATAGAAGCCTCATGTGATTGGCTCACCCATGTGCATTGCTTTTTCTTCAAATAAGGATATCTAAAAAAATGAAGCAAAATAAACAATAGAAGTAAATTGTAATGTTGTTTAAATTTGTATGTTCTATCTTAATCATGAAAGAAAGATTTTGGGTTTAGTGGCCCTTTAAGCTTACAGGTCCAAAAGTGACCTTACATATTGCTAAATTTAGTTCCCATACAAAAGAAAAAAGAGGTTCCAGTTATTGCTATAAGGTTATTTAGGTTGAGAATTTTATCTTTCTATTTATATAGAAGCTGTTAAATTGAAATGTACCATTTATGTTTGTTTTAATGATACAATGCTTCATATGAGTTGTATTGTTCTCGCACAACCTCAATAAAAAAAAAATATATAATTTAAATAAATCTTAATAAAATTACTATTATTACCTAAATTCCTATATAAAACTAAATACTTACCTATAAAATAAACCCTAAGATAGCTACAATATAACTAATAGTTACATTGTAGCTAGCTTGGGGTTTATTTTTATTTTACAGGCAAGTTTGTATTTATTTTAACTAGGTAGAATAGTTATTAAATAGTTATTAACTATTTAATAACTACCTAGTTAAAATAAAGACAAATTTACCTGTAAAATAAAACCTAACCTAAGTTACAATTACACCTAACACTATGTTATAATTAAATTAATTCCCAAAATTAAATAAAATTATCTGAAGTACAACCCCCCCCCACTAAATTACAGAAAATAATAAACAAATTACAAGATTTTTAAACTAATTACACCTAATCTAATCCCCCCTAACAAAATAAAAAAGCCCCCCCCCAAATATTTATCAGCCAATCGGAATTAAGGTAGAAAAAAATCCTATTGGCTGATGCAATTAGCCAATAGGATTGAGTTGGCATTCTTTTGGCTGATTGGAACAGCCAATAGAATGCCAGCTCAATCCTATTGGCTGACTGGATCATCCAATAGGATTGAAGTTCAATCCTATTGGCTGATTGCATCAGCCAATAGGATTTTTTTCTACCTTAATTCTGATTGGCTGATAGAATTCTATCAGCCAATCGGAATTGAAGGGACGCCATCTTGGATTGCGTCACTTAAAGGAACCGTCATTTAGTAAGAAGACTTCGATGGAAGAGGATGCTCTGAGCCGGATGTCTTGCAGATGGACCCGCTCCGCGCCAGATGGATGAAGATAGAAGATGCCGTCTGGATGAAGACTTCTGCCCGTCTGGAGGACCACTTCACCCGGCATGGATGAAGACTTCTCCCGACTTCGTTGAGGACTTCGGCCCGGTTGAGTGAAGACTTCTCCCGGTAAGGTGATCTTCAAGGGGTTAGTGTTAGTTTTTTTAAGGGGGTATTGGGTGGGTTTTAGAGTAGGGTTGGTTGTGTGGGTGGTGAGTTTTAATGTTGGGGGGGATTTGTACTTTTTTTTTTTTTTTTTTTACAGGTAAAAGAGCTGATTACTTTGGGGCAATGTCCCGCAAAAGGCCCTTTTAAGGGCTATTATAATTTAGTGTAGGGTAGGGCTTTTTTATTTTGTTAGGGGGATTAGATTAGGTGTAATTAGTTTAAAAATCTTGTAATTTGTTTATTTTCTGTGGGGTTTTTTTGTACTTTAGATAATTTTATTTATTTGTATTTAATTGTATTTGTGACAGACCCTTCTGTCAGGACTGAAAGTGTTAACTTTATTTTCTAACCACAAGTGGCTGGCTCCAGCTACAATCTAATTAATGCTTAGCATTCTATTGTTTGATCACCTCCAGAGAGAAAGTGATAAGAAGAGTCAAGAGTGTCTTGTGGTTGAAGTGTTTAAGTAATATAATCCTATTGTATCATGTCAAGGGCGCTTCTCCCTTTTATCTAATGTACAACATTCTTTCAACCCCCATCTGAGGGGGGGTCAAAAACCTGTATAAATCTGTGTGCTGCCTTCAAATAAAGTTGTTATTCTGTTTTAAACCTGAAACTGGCTGGGTTGTGAATTGCTGATTGTCTATGCAGGACATTGTTCATCTGGGGTTAACCCTTGGTACACAGTTGGTACCGTAACATTGGTGGCAAGCGACGGAATGAACCTTATCGCCCAGAAGAGCAACTACACAAGCCAGTAACCTCAGCAAGAGGGGGATTACTACAATACTGACTAAGATGGAAGGAGTACCAGGGACAGAAGGAACCAATGGGCCCAGCATAGCAGACAGAACCCCCGCAGAAGCAAGCTTTGATCGGGCGGTTAAAATAAGACTGGCATATTATGGCCCCAACCCATCTGCAGAAATTATCGACCGGGTCATAGCAGCTGTGGAGGCCAACCTACTTCGCCAAAGCGGCGCTGCAGCAAACCCAGTGGAAAAGAGAAAAGTAAATTTTGCAGCTTTTCAAAACTTCCTGGAAACAGAAGGAGAGATTGATGGGTACCTTGCGGATTTTGAGAGGCAATGTGCACTACACAAGGTACCCGCAGAGGACTGGGTCATGATATTATCCGGAAAATTATCCGGCCGGGCCAGTGAGGCTTTTCGGGCCATTCCAGATGAGGAAGTCGGGGATTATAATACTGTAAAAGAGGCTCTGCTCTCCAGGTATGCGGTTACACCGGAGGCATACCGGAGGCGGTTCAGAGACACTGTTAAATTAGCTGGTGATTCCTACCTTGAGTGGGCATGTAAGGTGCACCGCACAGCAGCTCACTGGATAGCGGGGTGCCAAGCCGTATCTGGGGAAGAGGTGCTGCAGCTATTCCTGTTGGAACATTGCTTCGACAAGTTACCCGCAGGAGTTCGAGAGTGGGTTCGGGACCGTAAACCCTCCACCCTGCATGAAGCTGCTCGCCTGGCAGATGAGTATACGGATGCCCGCAAACTGGACACTGCTACCACTAAGCCCCCTGCTAGAGTGGAGTACAGACCCCCAGTCACCCCAGCAGCTGCCAGTTACCAACCCCCGGCGCACCGCTATACCACACGGCCTCTGGCCACGAACTACCCTCAGAGAGCCCGGTTCAATTCGCGGGGCTACTCACAATCGATTCGGTGCTTTGGATGTAAGCAACTAGGGCACAAAAGACCAGAGTGTCCCCTAAATGCAGCGAACCAAGCACAGTCCTGGAGAAGACCTGCCGGTGGAATCACATGTAACCCTCAGCCTGCGGCCCGCTACGTAGAGGCGCAAGAATGCTGGGGCATCCTACATGAGGCAGACCTTGTGCAAGCTGCCCACCGGAATAACCGGCAACTGGTTAAAGTGAATGGGAAGGAGGTCAGTGGTCTATGGGATACTGGTGCTACCATGACCTTGCTTCGAAAGAACTTGGTGTCTGAGAAACAGCACACAGGAGACACTGTGGCTGTGAGGGTAGCAGGGGGCACTGTGTTCCGCCTGCCTGTTGCCAGGGTGCATTTGGATTGGGGAGGGGGCGCTAGACCTGTGAATGTGGGGGTCATGAAGGATTTACCAGCTGATGTTCTCCTTGGAAATACCTTGGTCCCCCTTGTTTCTGCCTATGCTCCCATGGGTCCCGCTAATGTTAACCCTGTGACTACCCGTGCTCAGATCCGTGCAGCAGAGACTGACCCCCCTGCTGCTAAGCCCCAGGACGCTGAGCTCAGTAAATCTCTATCCGCTATTGATACGTGGAAGTCCCGTTACAATGCGCTGATGAAGGAGAAGAGTCACGTAGAGGATGAAATGGTCACGTTAAATAATCATGTAACAGTGCTAGCGGGAGAGAAGAGGAGTGCAGAGGAAAAAGCACGTTTAGAACAGGAATCTCTGCTAGACAAGCTGCACCGACAGACTGCAGAAAACACCAGCTTGAGAGTGGAACATGAAACATTAAGGACAAACTTAGTGACACTGGAGGAGAAGCTGACGCTGGCTCATAGGGAGGTGCAGCAACTCAAGGGCACCCTATGTCAGTATGAAGGGATTGTGGATACCTATAAAGAGCAGGTACAAAAACCACGTAAAGAAGCCGATGATATTTTGAAGGACTGTTTAGCCCTAGTCGGGGCACTGAAGAGGTTGAACCCTTATTTATACAGACAGGGATTCTCTCTCATAACGGGAATACAGATGGATTGTCCCAGCAAACTGACATGCCTACCACCTCCTAGTCCGGTCATCCCCAGGTTGACCCGCAAAAGGGTCAAGCCGGGTCTGCCGGAGTGTTCCACAAGGGGGGAGCTATGTGACAGACCCTTCTGTCAGGACTGAAAGTGTTAACTTTATTTTCTAACCACAAGTGGCTGGCTCCAGCTACAATCTAATTAATGCTTAGCATTCTATTGTTTGATCACCTCCAGAGAGAAAGTGATAAGAAGAGTCAAGAGTGTCTTGTGGTTGAAGTGTTTAAGTAATATAATCCTATTGTATCATGTCAAGGGCGCTTCTCCCTTTTATCTAATGTACAACATTCTTTCAACCCCCATCTGAGGGGGGGTCAAAAACCTGTATAAATCTGTGTGCTGCCTTCAAATAAAGTTGTTATTCTGTTTTAAACCTGAAACTGGCTGGGTTGTGAATTGCTGATTGTCTATGCAGGACATTGTTCATCTGGGGTTAACCCTTGGTACACAGTTGGTACCGTAACAGTATTTAATTTAGGGAATTAATTTAATTATATTTAAATTATATTTAAGTTAGGGGGTGTTAGGGTTAGACTTAGATTTAGGGGTTAATAAATGTAGGTAGTGTCGGCGATGTTAGGGACAGCAGATTAGGGGTTAATAATATTTAACTAGTGTTTGCGATGCGGGAGTGCTGCGGTTTAGGGGTTAATATATTTATTATAGTGTCGGCGATGTACGGTTCGGCAGATTAGGGGTTAAAATTTTTATTTTACTGGTTGCAATGTGGGGGGGGGGCTCGGTTTAGGGGTTAATAGGTAGTTTATGGGTGTTAGTGTACTTTTTAGCACTTTAGTTAAAGGGACAGTCTACACCAGAATTGTTATTGTTTTAAAAGATAGATAATCCCTTTTTTACCCATTCCCTAGTTTTGCATAACCAACACAGTTATATTTATATATTTTTTACCTCTGTGATTATCTTGTATCTAAGCCTCTGCAGACTGCCCCTTTATTTCAGTTCTTTGACAGACTTGCAGTTTAGCCAATCAGTGATGGCTCCCAGGTAACTTCACGTGCACGAGCAGTGTTATCTATATGAAAAACATGAACGAACACCCTCTAGTGTTGAAAAACCTGTTAAGATGCATTCTTAAGAGGCGACCTTCAAGGTCTAAGAAATTAGCATATGAACCTTCTAGGTTAAGCTTTCAACTAAGAATACCAAAAGAACAAAGAAAAATTGGTGATAAAAGTAAATTGTAAAATTGTTTAAAATTACATGCCCTATCTGAATCATGAGAGTTTTTTTTGGACTAGACTGTCCCTTTAGGAGTTTTATGCTACGGCGTTGTAGTGTAAAACTCTTAACTACTGACTTTTAAATGCGGTACCAGTCTTGACAGGAGAGGGTGTACCGCTCACTTTTTGGCAGACTCGTAATATCGGTGCTATGCAAGTCCCATTGAAAATATAGGATACGCAATTGAAGTAAGTGGATTTGCGGTATTTCCAAGTCTGGCCAAAAAAGTGAGCGGTACACCTGTACCTGCAAGACTCGTAATACCAGCGGGCGTTAAAAAGCAGCTTTAGGACCGGCCAACGCTGCTTTTTAAGCCTAACGCAAAACTCGTAATCTAGCCGGAAGTTATTTAGAAACATGCAGTAAATGAATAAAGTGGAGGTCATTACATCAATACACTCAAAATGATCCCCACAATAAAATCTTCATCTGAGCACAGAAAAAGAATGTAAGTTGCATTCATTATTTGTTTTGTCTGCATTTCCTAATGCTGACCTCTGCAAGTAGTGCTTTTTCCACTCCCCTATAGAGTGACTGGCGTGTGTGCTGCATACACTACTAATAATTAAAGGGATACTAAGCTCAAAATGAATTATAGTCAGAAAATGACTTCTAATCTGTTAGAGAATGTAATTTATCAACTATCGACCCTGCTCTATTGTGTGTGTATCCCTGCAAAGATGTAAGACATGTGTGCAACTACTGCTGGCTGATCATTTGATCAGGGGCAGGTTCAGTTTGGGACCAGCAGTGCACTGCGGATCCAAAGTAGAACATTACTGTGTGTTTACACCCTTTGGGGGGTTAAATACACAGTAGAGCAAGGTCGATAGTCAAAACATTACATACTCTAATGGATTAGAACATGTAATTGTTTCCCACTATAATAGCTCTTTAACGAAAGTGAAACTGCAGTCCATTGTTTTCTTTTGCTATTGCTGTACCATAGCTTTCTTCTGTGTAAAACAATTGTGCTTCTTCCAAGCTTTTTAGACAGGATGAAAGTCAACCTAACCTAACTATACCTCAAAAAGTCCGGACCAGTTACATACTGCACAAGGATTGCTTAAAGGGACAGTCTAGTCAAAAATAAACTTTCCTGATTCAGGTAGGGCATGTCATTTTAAACAACGTTCCAATTTACTTTTATCATCAATTTTGCATTGTTCATCCATGTGGATTCCATTTTTGGCTGGAATATCCCTTTAGAATTGAGTGAATAACTTGTCATCACTGATTTCATTCATAATAGTACCCTAGTTTTTTAAGTATTGATCCAGAAAACTTCTCTTTTATCAAGCAACAGATCCCTGCCACCTCTTTTTATAGTTATTTTAATTTAATGTTCTATTCCCTGAAATGAAACCTATTTATGTCCATGATCATGTTTAATGACCTTTTATAAATAGATTTATTTCATATTCTAGTAGTGGCATTCAAGTACTAGAAGAAGGCACAAAGTGGTGTATTTCACAAGAAGTCTTTAGGACTCCTCCATCCACTTAGTGTTAGTTGTGTCTCTATTTTGTAGAAAGGTATAGGGCAGTTGAAAAATTCTGTACTAATGAAGATGGATTAACTCCCAAATCCTGTTCATTTGTTGAGGCTAATTGCAATTTGTTGCTGGTCTAGAGAAGCAGGCCCTGTACATGCAAAAGTATGCCTAGGTTTATCGCAAATAAGGTCTGTGGCGATACTGTCTAGTGTTCCCACCATTAATACCTTCCTTAGAATTGTTCATCTCCACAAAGTCCTCCATGTTCAAGGGTTATACTGAGGCTAAAGGGGAGCTTTTTTTAATGTATTTATTCCTTCATTTATATGGTGTTTGAAGAGTACAATTTTTTTATGCTAAAGACGCCTCCTCATTATTGATTGGCATAATCAGTATTATA
This sequence comes from Bombina bombina, assembly GCF_027579735.1. Lineage (NCBI taxonomy): Eukaryota > Metazoa > Chordata > Amphibia > Anura > Bombinatoridae > Bombina > Bombina bombina. The sequence continues at coordinate 159,274,237 of NC_069507.1, read as the reverse complement.
GCAGGAGTTGACGTACATATGAAACTCACTACCAAGGAACCAGCCATACAACTTTTAGGAATCACTTATTTAATTTAAGTAGAAAATCCATACATTTTATAGCACAAAGTAACATTTTAGGAACCAGGGCTTTACATTCAGGATTTTACAAGCCTGGCTTTTTAAACCTGTTGGTTCTAGGTAAGAAATTGTGTTGCTCAGATGGACAGTACTTGGATGCATAGTAGAGAGGTTTAAATATGTTCCTCCTTTTGTAGGTGCTTAGTAAATGTTGTTAACTTTATTTGACATCCATGTCCAAACCTTACAAAATACCCTTTTAACGCTGTTAGGACGTTGTATTGCGTCCAGATTTTGCTGGGCTTTAGCACCAAAGGACGGAATACAATGTCCTAACAGCTTGGCTTTCCTGAAGCCACTGGCGTTTCCCTGATAGGTTTAGCAGTCTGAAAGGCGTGCCTAGCCTCATAGGGACGCCCCCTGACCCCATCCATCATTGAAATCTTGAGGTCACGTGTACGATCGCGAGATTTCAATTTGTTTACATCGGAACAATTGTTCCTATGTAGACACGTTAACCCCGGCATGAAAGGGTTAAAGCCAAGCTAAGGCTGCATGTTGCTCTAGCCATTCCCTTGCCATCTAAGGAACATACTGTAGATATCAGTAATTACACAGCCCTGGGTAAACAATAGTGTTTTCCAGGAAAATCACAAATTCTTTCTCAATCATTCTTAGAGTGGTTATTTTGTCCTATGGACCCAGTAACTTGGAACTTGTTTTTGCTCTTTCTAAGAAATGGGGTAATTCAAAAGGAAAGCTTTATCAAGTTCTGGATTTGAAACTACTAAGCACATTTTGTAAAGACGCCTCATTTCCAGATGAGGCTGATATTGAATCATTGTTGTTTTACATTAAATCTGAAATATGCTTGCCTATATATATCTATTTATCAGTTTGTTTCAAGTGCACTCACTACTCCAATAGCCGAGTCCTGGGGTGCTGTGTAATGCAGTACATAGAATTCTCTCCATTCATTCCAGAATAGACAGTGCACTCGCTGGATTTTTTGTTGTAAAACATCACTTTTGTTGAAATATCATTAAAATGGCATATTCCCCAAATGTTTCAGTACCAGCCGGGTACCTTGTTCACTGGGATACCAAGTGTGAATATACATATTTAGGTTTATTTGTGTTTATGAAATTGCTGATGTTGTTCTCTGAAACCACAGCCTATTGAAATGGGTTTAGCTTGCAGGTAAAATAAGATCTCATTATGTTTTCACTTTGTGTACACACACATGCTTCCTTATCTTATATCTGTCTGTAAACCAAAACCCAATACTTAGAAAGAACAATAGAACATTTTCATTGTATTTATCTCTTCTACACCTGACCAGGAGTGTAATTTTGTCTGCTGGCTGTGTTTACATTGCCTGTCAATAGCCTGGTCTTAAAGGGACACTGAACCCACATTTTTTCTTTCATGATTCAGATAGAGTATGCAATTTTTTTTTTTTAATTGTTTATTTATAACCGACAAGGTGTACAATCAAATGAATTCAACCTCTTATGCCTCACAGGGCCGGGTAAGACAAAATATATTGTAAAGCAAGACAATTTTAAATTGAAAATTTCACATTTCACATACCAAATTACTTATATGCAGTATTTGTACACCTAGTTGGGATTTTTCTAATTTTAAATAGATAGAGAACCAATTGAATACTCATTAAATTAAATAGACAAGAATAAAAATAATAATAAAAGAAGGGAAAAAAAAAAAAAAAAAAAAAAAGTCATGAAAAACAAAACGATCAAAAAAATAAATAAATAAATAAATAAATAGTAATATTTCTCTCTTCTCCCTCCCTCTCCTCTCCCCCTCCATGGCTATAGCTTTTGGCCGGGGAGGGTCACCATAATCCCAAAAGGACCAGTTCCGTATCTTTGAATGGATATATTAAGTATTCAATCTCGCTAGGGGATAAAGCTTTAATAAAATTCGACCACTTAGAAAAAAATCTCTTCACATCTAGGTCGCTATGTAGATCGGTATCAAATTGTTCGATAATGCATTGCTTTTTTAAACAATTTTTTACCTCTGAAATACTCGGGGTTGCTTTCAGCTTCCATTTTTTCAAAATTAAATATCTAACCGCAAGTATTACCAAGGTGACTGTTTTAAGTTTATCCTGAGGCAGGCCTAGATCTGTGAGAGGAAAGATTATGTTTGGAGGAGATAATATCAAAGAGGGGACACCCACCATGTTTCTTAACCAGAACTGTATCTTTAGCCAAAAGTTTCTAATTTTTGGACAGTGCTAAAACATATGCATAAGGCTAGCCGATATATATGAACATTTTGGGCACTTGTTAAAGCTGGGATTTCGGCATTTAGTCCCTTTTTCTGGAGTAAAATATGTCATGTGGACTAGTTTTACATGTGCCTCACGCCATGAGGCAGAGAGGGTAACACGCGAGATTGCTTGACATGATGCGGTTACAACATTTGCCTGCAATGAAGTTTCCAGTAAAGCTGCTGCCCACTTGGCCTGCAACTTTTCTATTATATCTGGACCTTTAAGTGAAATAAGTTTTTGATAGATATATGAAATCGAAGTTATACCACTTTTAACTAACGAAAGCCAGTTTTCAAGAAGACCTAAAGACCAATCCCAGCCAAAGTCATTTGTTAATTGAAGAGCAAAGTGTCTCGCTTGGAGGTAGGCATAAAAATTTTTGTTAGAAAGGTGATATTCCTCTTTAAGAGAATTAAATGTTTTAATGCACCTTCTTTCGAAGTCTAACAGCTGAGAAATGTTTATAAGGCCAAGCGATTTCCACTTAGTGAAGAGAGCAGATTGTATCCCAGGTTGAAATTGTGGGTTGTTTAAAAGTGGTAAATACCTTGAGATCCTGAATTCAGTATGCGACAAAGAACATAACTTCTTCCACATCTGAATTGGGTTATAGATAGATTTTATCTTTTTTATTTCAGGCGGGAGTATGCTATTATTACAGTGTAGTAAGGCTATCAGGGAGCATGGAGAGGCTATGTTACTTTCCAAATCAAAACTTGTTACATAGTTAGAATTAGCTAGCCAATCCATAGCTACTCTGGCCTGAAACACTACATTGTATAGTCTAATATCTGGTAAAGAGAGTCCCCCAAATTCTGTGGAGAGCACTAACTTAGACAGTGAGATCCTTGGTTTCCTATTCTGCCAGATGAAAGAGCGAAGAGCGGAGTTAAAGGATAGTATATCTTTCATTTTCAAGACAAGTGGAGTGTTCTGAAGCACATATAAGATTTTAGGTAACAGAGACATTTTATAGAGTGCTATTCGTCCTGATAGAGACAGAGGGAGATTCTGCCAGTTTTTAAAGGCTTGCTTAACTTTATTAAGAACGGGTACAATATTAAGGTCATACCAGGCATTGGGATTAGGAGAAATCCAGATACCTAAGTATCTGAATGCATTCTGAACTATAGAAAACGGAATATTTTCACAAGAGTCTTTGGTTTGTTTAAGCCAACATAACTCAGACTTTAAGATGTTCACCTTATAGCCAGAAAATGAACCAAACTGCTCCACAATTTCCAGAAGTTTAGGGATGTTTCTAGCTGTATCCGATATATATACCAATACGTCATCTGCGTATAATGCAATTTGCAGTTCTTTTTTTTTTATTTTAATCCCTTGCAGTTGATGTCGAATCTGTATAGCAAGAGGCTCAATGGCCATATCGAAGAGGAGAGGAGAGAGAGGACACCCCTGCCTGGTTCCCCTCTCGAGTCTTATATCTTGAGTCATGTCACCATTTACTAAGATTTTTGTGGAGGCATTCCTATATAGGTTATTAAATAAACGGAGCATATTATCTCCTATACCAAACTGCTGTAGTGTAAAGGACAAGTGATCATGATGTACCGAGTCAAATGCCTTTTCAGCATCTATAGAAATGATTGCCCTGTCAGGTGTCCCCCCCCCCCCAGCCCTCCCGATTCCTCCATCTCCTTAAAATATTCTATAGTCAAGAAAACCTCTCTTATCTTAGCTGAAGAGTTTCGCTTCAAGATAAAACCAGCTTGATCTTTATGTATGATAGTGGGAAGGAGTGATTGAAGTCTGTGTGCGAGGATAGCTGTGAAAAGCTTGTAATCTGTGTTTAGAAGTGCAATGGGCCTGTATGATTCCTTTTTATTAGGTTCTTTCCCCTGCTTGAGTATGAGAGTTGTATATGATGCGACAAATTCTTTAGTAGGGCTACTACCAGTAATATAAATATCATTAAAGAGTGAAGTTAGATAACATGTAATTTCTGGTGCCAGTATTTTGTAGAATTCATTCGGGAGCGCATCCGGTCCCGGGGCTTTGTTAAGGGCTAGCCTTTGGATTGCCATAGAGATTTCTATTTCAGAAATTGGGGATTGTAAAGTTTCTATTAAGTCGGGAGTTAAAGTTGGTATCACTATTTTATTCCAGAAACTTTCCCTCTGAGTAAAATTGGAGACCTTATGGGAATATAATGTCTTGTAATATTCTTCAAATTCCTTGCATATTTCTTCTGAGGAAGTAAGAGATTTAGTACCCTGGGTAATAGACTTTATTGTGGAGGAAGATCTATCAGCCTTAACCAGGTTTGCCAAAAGCTTCCCAGTCTTGTTACCGTATCTATATAATTTGGCACGTAGCCTAAGGTCTCTCTGGGTCGATTTATAAAGTAAAAAAGAGTCCCTGACTGCTAGTGCCTTAATGTACCTGGACCAATTTTCAGAAGTTTTTTGAAAAATATACCGGTTATATGCATTCATGACTGCCTTTAATACTTCACTTTCCCTTCTTTTGAGTTTTTTGGATCTGGAGATGGAATAAGCTATAATTTCCCCACGGAGAACTGCCTTAGCAGTCTCCCAGAATAATGCGGGCTGAGGAATGTGTTCTTGGTTAAAAGATACATATTCACGGAACCTAGAGATAAGCCAGTTTTTAAATTTGAGGTCGGTTGCTAGGAAACGTGGAAAAAAGAAACCGGAATTCCTGATACTTGGAGAATTTAATTGAATATCAAGAGTGATCGGGGCGTGATCTGAGATGGTGATGGGTGAAATCCCAGCCACCATCTTCATGTTGCATGCTCTTTCATCTAGCAGAATTAGATCTATTCTTGAAAGGGTTTTATGTGCCCTGGAGTGGCATGTAAACTCCCTATGATCAGGATTTTGGATCCTCCAGATATCACAAAGTTTCAAATTACTAAACAATTTAGTGAATAGCTTTGACTCTAGATTGTCTCTTTTGGTTTTATAGGGAACAGAGCTTTGCCTAAGCCTATCAGCCGGATATTGAGGGGCCATGTTAAAGTCACCTCCAAGTATTAAATACCCTTCTGAGAATAAGAGAAGTTTATTTTGTAACGTTTCCCAGAAGGGAAGGCTGAAAACGTTGGGGGCATATACATTGCAAAATGTGTATACCATTTTTAAAACTTTGATTTTGGCCATCAGATATCTCCCCTCTTGATCCGTATCTACCTGGATAACCTCGTAGGGGAGTTTTTTCCCCAATAGGATTGCTACTCCACTTTTTCTTTTTGTGGTGGAAGAGAATAAAACTTCTTTAACCCAAGAGGTCTTAAGTTTTAATACCTCTTCAGGTTTCAAATGCGTCTCTTGTAAAAAGGCAATGTCAGTGTTGCTTTTTCTTAACTGAGAAAGTATTGCCTTTCGTTTTATAGGCGAGGTTAGACCACCTATATTCCAAGAGGTCAATTTTAGATTACCCTCCCCAGCCATTTTTCACAGGACTCTCGAAAAGAGAGAAGAAAAAAGGAGAGAAAGAGAGAAGAAAAAAAAAAAAAAAAAAAAAAAAAAAAAAACATAAAAGAAAAAACACCACGTTCCCAGTTTACCATCCCGCATGCCCCTGGATAACAAGCAGCTAAGAGCCCCTTATCCTTTTTTCCCATCTTAAGCCTAAATATAAACAATTCCTTCAAAACCAAGTACATATTTTTTCTGTCTTGTTTTATCTTCTCTCAATTTTTAATCTGGAGGGAAGGATTCTAAATAAAATTTGGCTGCCTCTCGTGCTGTGTCAAAGAAGTGTGAGTGTCCATCTATCGTAATTTTCAACCTGGCTGGATACAGCAAGGTTGCTTGGATTCCTTTCTTGATAAAGTTTGTGCAATGTGGAGCTAGCTCCCTCCTTTTAGTGGCAGTGCCAGCAGAGTAATCTTGAAACAGATAGATTTTTGCATCACCTAGAAAAATAGGTTGGTGTTTGCGAAAGGCCTGAAGAAGAATGACTTTCTGTTGAAAATGCAAAAACTTTGCTATAATTGGTCTTGTCTTTGTGTTAGTTCTATGTGTGTCGAGTGTACCTATCCTATGGATTCTTTCAATAATAATAGATGGATAACTTTCTGGAATCTGAAGTAAACGAGGAAGTGTGACAGTTATTAACTTGTCTAAGTCCTCAAATTGCCTATCCTCCGGAACCCCTATAATCCTGAGGTTGTTCCTCCTTGATCTGTCCTCCAGATCTTCAATTTTGTTTTGCATTCTCAACAGAATATCATTTGTGGACTCACAATTTGCTGTGTAATTTACGGTCAGATCCTCCAAATCAGAAATTCTCTGTTCAGCCTCGGATAATCTAGAGGCGAACTGCTTCACTTCATTGGATAGAGAGGCAATATCTTGTCTGATTTCTACTTTTAATAGATCAAATTTAGGGGTTAGTGCCTCTGAAATTTTCAAGACTAATGTATGTATGTCCAGCGAGTCAGGTGTGCCAGGTAATGAGGAAGTAGGTGGATGTACATCCGAAATTTCAGGAGCAGCTTTGTTTCTCTTATCTCTTTGCCTCCCCGCCATAGCTGCAGGAGAAATTGTGGAGTGCCCGTGAAGAAATTTATCCATCTAAAAAAGGGTGAATTGGGAAAACTACTAGAGTGATTCTCCAAAATGTGGAGTGACGTGAGAAGAAAGTGAAATATACGTGATTTTAATTAGAAAAAGGGGGTAATATATACCCACTAAGGCTAAAAAAAAAAAAAAAAAAAGGGGGAACAAAGTGTTAGCGATTTACACTGTGAAAATTATGACGTAATGTGTAAAAAAAGGTGATTGTAAGTGATATAAATTCTCCTAAACAGCTATAAGAGGAGACGCTGGGCAGCCAGTGAGAGAGAAAAGAAAAAAAGAAAAAGGGAGATAATGCTAAAGCTTATCTAAAAGGAGAGGCAACCACTAGGGAAAGACATGAAAGGCGAAAGATTTAGTCTTACCCTCAGTGTTTTATATATTACACAAGTTGTAAATATACATTACTTTCTGAGTATATCCCTGATAAGATAAATGAAAAATAAGGAACAGAGCAAATTAACTCAGAAAGAGGAAAAATAAAGAAAAAGATAGCTAACTATCTCTTAAGGCAAAAACACTAGGCGCACCTATGTTCTGTAGCTATATACGTTCTTCCAGGCACAATACATTTTGTTGGTTGAATTTATTATTTAACAATAGAGAAGCAATGGGTTGAGAGGAGTATTTTAGTCTTATATACAAGGCACTTAATTTGTGTCCATTAGGACTTATGTGGTACACTGGGTGTCCCTAGATAGAGGAAACATACCCATAGGTATCAATTGGTGCCAGAGAGGTAAAATTATGAATCCCTATAAATGTATTATTTCTATGTTACTTAGGAATTACAATGTTTTAACCTCTCAAGATACAGCAGTTTGAATATATAGAGTTATCCTAACTTTCTAGGGTTAACCCAAGACAAAGAGAGAAAGAAAAAAACAATCAAAACAAGATAGCTTAATAAAGAGGGGGGAGAACTAAATTCCCCATTAAACGATGTAACACTTAGGTAAACCTATTTAAGCAAGAAGAGACAGTATAACACTTGATATTACAATGTTGCAATAATGTTACTATTTGGCAGCTTTGAAATTACACTTCCCAGAAAAGAAAAACTACTTTAGTCGTGCAAAGAGAAAACAGAAAGAAAAAAAAAACCCTTTCCAGGGGGTACAATGATTAAGATTACAATTACTAAGACGGTTCCACCGTACTGGGCAAAGTAAACTTTTAGTAACCAATAATTGGAATTGGTGATATAGATCTGCTGTTTCTTAACGTTATGTTTAGTCTTTTATAGATTTAGTCCTGAGTTTTTCTTCCCCCTCATTTATTCTCTTCCTCACGGCTGTTCCCCTTTTCCTTCCACAGCAATCAGTTGGTATACTCTTTACCCCCTCTCCTCTCAGGCCACTCTATGCCTGTAGCTCCTGCAGAGTCTTTTTATAAATTGAGATACATCTCTTGGTGAACAGAGCCAAAATAAAAACTTCTTGTAAAAAAATGGGGGTATTACATTAATAAATAAACAGTGAGAACAGGTATGTATTTATCCCCAACAAACTTTACAGGTGTGAGTCAGAGTCCAGGAATAACCCCCCTCCTCAAGCGGGCAGACAATAGGAAACACAGTACCTGCAGGGCTTACTCTCTCCAGCCGTCTTTGGTTCGCCACCTGGTGGTTTAGTATGAGGCCCCTAGGGGCGATGATCCGTGTGGTGCAGCCGTCTTTTGCCTACCCCTCTTGCAACTGCTTAGGCTCGGTGCAGCGTTCACAACCCCTCCTCCTCTCTCGCAGCACCGGTGGGAGAGGAGTGAGAGGCGCTAATTCCAGAAGCGGGTAAAGAGGCAGGATCGCAGACCAGGCTGCAAGAAATCCTGCCACAGAATGCCAGGCAAACACTCACCCCCTCTCTCGCAGCACCGGTGGGAGAGGGGGGAGTCAAATACAAGAGGATGGAGCCCCAGCAGGCAGAAGGTCAGAGAACGCCAACAGGTCAGTCAGGCGACAGCTCCCCGCCGTCCAGCGGAGTCCCACAAGGGGGCGTGAAGGTAGACAGGTGGGTGCAGGTGCGGCCAGGTGGTGAGGAGCCCTGCGGTCAGGAGGCGGTAAGTCCCAGAGAGGAGGAGGGAGGGGGGACAGGAAACGTTTGCGGGATCTCAACTCCTTATGGCTCGATTTTCAATAAAGGTCCAAGACAGGGTAGAGAAAAAAAAGAACAGTGCGGGGGGATTTTTAAAGTGTTCTTAGATAAAACTTTTCCTGAGGATAGTTAGCGGGCTAATCCCCGAGCCAAAGCCATGTCCACCAGGGTTTTGTAAAAGGAACAGTGCAATAGAAGGGCACTGCTAGGTTCCCAGAACGCTGTAGCTGTATATCCCTGTAGCAATCCCTGTTTGGGGTGAGGCGCGAGAAGGTTACCGCCAGCAGCCGTTGGGACTGGAGGTGAGAGCACAGCAGCAATGCCTTGCTCCTCCTCCACCGGAAACCACCTAGAGTATGCAATTTTAAGCAACTTTCTAATTTATGCAAAAAGAATAGAAAAGGCGCTCAAGGCAAGATTCAAGTGAGGGTTTTATTAAACACAGACACACATGCAAACAATGTTGCACTTACTAGAAATATAAAATAATCAAGCACTTAGAGGAAGCGTATAGATGTTTAGAACTCCTTATCGTTCACAAACGGGCTGTGATGGGTAGTCCTTTATGCTGCACCAAAGTTCCTGACCGGTTTCTGGACACCTTGACAGTGCTTGGTGGCTGGTGAGGATAAGGGCACTTCAACTCTGATAGTTTATTGCTGTCCTCAACGCGTTTCCCCCGGTCGACGGCTGGGCTTTTTCAAGAGGTGAATTTGACGTATAGTTTGAAACTTGCGCTCTTTGTCTATTTGAAACCGATTTACACCAATCACAGGATAGGGGTGTGTTCTTGGATTAACCGCTTGTGAACAGTCCGCTCCCGGCTCAGTTTAATTGATGCTGATTTAAAATTGATACTTTATACATAAAATGTTAAAATTGAGTGTTATACAAAAGCTAAATTAATATTCACATGTTTGGTTTTTCATATTCATTCCAAGACATAAGTGACTAAAATTATTAGACAACACTTTAAAACCTTTTGCTATACATTTGAACTACAATACTAAACTTAAAAATGCTTGTATCGTTACAAATGAATACACAATATTTAAACATTGAAACTTAATTGCATTGCACATACAAACTACGAGATCTGTAAATGGATACATACAGTGTATATGCATTAATATGTTTGATGTTTATTGCATTACCCTACAAGCTTAAAAATAAATCAATGCTTTAATTAACCTCTGCCCTGTCAATAGCTTTAGTCTACGGTTTGTTACTAGAATCTGTATAAGCATTTGTTCTATTGCGAGCCTCAATTGTATAAAATGAATGAAAAAAATATGCTTATGTTACTTTATGAACACTTATCCTTAATAAAAACATGTTATTCATTAGAAGGCTTCTAATTTCTAACAGATATTGCGTAACAATAATTCTTAGTACGAATTATTATTTCTAATTTACTCATATTATCAATTATTTTTTCGTTCTCTTGCTATCTTTATTTGAAAAAGAAGGCATCTAGGCTAAGGAGCCAGCCAATTTTTGGTTCAGACTCTAGACAGCACTTTTTTATTGGTGGGTGAATTTATCCACCAATCAGCAAGAACCCAGGTTGCTCACCAAAAATGGGCAGGCATCTAAATTTACGTTCTTGCTTTTCAAATAAAGATTACAAGAGAATGAAGACAATTTGAAAATAGGAGTAAATTAAAAAGTTGCTTAAAATGGCATGCTCTATCTGATTCGCGAAAGAGAAAAATTGGGTTCAGTGTCCCTTTAAGTCCAGATACTATCAGTATAGGTGGAGATACCACAGGCTAAATCAGCTATTTCAAATGCCGAAATAAGGGTAAATGAGCTACTTGTAAACAATTTAATATACTACAGCAGGTAAAATGGATCATTGGGAGCAAATTAAAGGGGAGAAAAATGTTGGGTAAACTGTCCCTTTAAAGGCTGCGTTAGTAGTGAAAATTGATTCATCATACCTCTTTGGTGTTTCAATACTTTCAGAGCTCTGTTTAGCAGATTATTCTGTCCAAAGGTTTCCTTATTTTATCAAATAATGTTTTTTTAGGCTGTTAATCTTTATACAATTATGTCTTTATTTTTCTTACAAAAGAGGATATTGCCAAGACTTTTTAAGTGGTCAAACTTTTCATGTTTGTTGCCTGTGTTGTGGTTTTCACTTTTACAGTTGGAATCAGTCAATTTCTTATGCAAGTCAGTTTTCATGCCCAGTGGGAGAGGATTTCCAGGATCTCATGGAATCCACCTGTATCACAGAGGTTGCCCCTCAGTTGGTCACTTGTATAATGTAGATGCTCCCATAGGAAGGAGTTTTCTACAGACAAAAGTCTCAAGGGCTGGAGAGTTGTTTGGATTCCTAAGACTACCTCCATTAAAGGGATATTAAACACTTTGAGATTGTAATATAAATTGATAAACTGTATAAATGAAAAAAACCTCTGCAATAAACTTCCATTATTTTTGTCCTTTTTCCAGTAACTTAATTCTTAAGTGTGAGCTTTTCAGTTTCTGTTAGAAATGGAAGTGCAGAACACTGTTATATTCCACACAGCCATTGGCTGCACACTCTAGTGACCTATTTATAACTGTCCCTTATTGGCTACAGCAGAGAAGGTAACCTAAGTTACAACATGGCAGCTCCCATTGTTTTATAAACACTAAATCTTTACATTTATTTTGTCAATATTTTTTAGCAAATTAAAATTACATCTACATGTTCTTAAACTAATCTTTTCTTTGAATGCATCATTCTATCTAACATTTTAGGTTTAATGTCCCTTTTTAGCCCGGTGGTGATTCTATTCTTCCTTTAAATATTCTGGAACTGTGTTTCTTGTTTTGAAGACTTTCTCTTTTTTAGTACCTTCTTAAAATTTTGTTAAACAACATTACAGCAACACTAAAAAGGAAAGGAGAATACTTAGCAGGTCCTCAATTCCATAAGCACCTGGCTTTCTGAGTTGAGGATAAATCAAACGCATTACAATTTCAGCTATTTCTACTCCAGGTTTTTGAAATTTGAAAATCAAATTTTCTGAGTCCAATATTATTTATCAAGGAGTCTTTCCCAACATGTGGAATAGACTTAAAGGGACAGTGTTTCCAATGACTTGTTATACCAGCTGCAGAGTATAAAATGTGTGAAAAATTACTTCATTAGGTTTTAGCTTGCAGGGAATCAGATCTCTTTATTTTATCACTTATCTCCATCTGTAAAATCAAAGCTGTATACTTAGAACAATTTGAAAATGAACATATTAATGCTTTTCTCTCCTACAGCCCACTAGGGGCGCGATTACATATACGGTGCAAGCTTCAGCACAATCACTGCAACCCGCGCCGCCCGTAATTTAACCTCGCACATCAGGGTATTACATATACCCCGCCGGCAGCTCATAAAGTGCTGTAAGTCTGATAAACTAGCGATGTCCAGAAATGAGCGTAAATACAAATTTCTGGAGTAGCCAGTGACTTACGGCACTTTAGAAACTGCCAGCGCCTAAGAAAAGTAAAGAAAATAACAAATCTCCCGTAAAAGTCTAACACGCCTCCCAAAAATAAGCCTGATACGTAAAAACCCCTATATCCGCAATCCCCCCTCTCACTACTAGTAATAAATGTATTAACCCCTTAAACCGACAACCCCCCACAACGCAATAAGCCTAATTAAACTATTATTCCCTATATCCGCCATTAAACCCACACCGCAAGTAATAACTAAATTATTAACCACTAAATCCGACATCAAACCCACACCGCAAGTAATAACTAAATTATTAACCCCTATATCCGCCAACCCCAACATCGCAAACTACCTATTAAAACTATTAACCCCTAATCCGCCATTAACCCACAACAAAACCATTAAAACTATTAACCCCTAAACCGCCAAAGCCCACAACGCAAGAAACCTAACCCCCCCCTCTAAATGAACCCAAAATACCTAATTTACAAAATACTAAAGTTACTATTAAATAAAAAAACCTAACACTACTTTAAAAATACAAATAAACTAAGTATAAATTAAAGGGACAGTCTAATCAAAATTCTGGAGTAGACTGTCCCTTAAAGCTACAATTATAGAAAAAAAAAAAAATAGAAAAAAAATTTTTACCAAATTTTACAAAATTATACCTAATCCCTATGAAAAAAAAAAAGCCCCCCTAAAATAAAAACACCCCCTACTCTAATAAACTACCAGTACCCCTTAAAAGGGCTTTTTGCAGGGCAATGCCCCAAGATAATCAGCTCTTTTACAAGAAAATACACAAAACCCCCACCCACCAAACCCCCCCAAATAAAATAACCTAACACTAAACACCCTAAACTACCCATTGCCCTGAAAGGGGCATTTGTTGGGCATTGCCCTTAAAAGGGCATTTAGCTCTTTTACTGCCCTCCCTATCTAAATAAAATAAACCCCCCCAAAAATCCCTTAAAAAACCGTAAGTCTAAGCCCCAGGTTGCTACTCACCATTCCAGTCCGGCAGAGAAGGTCCTGTTCAGGCGGTGAAGTCTTCTTCCAAGCGGCGACCTCTACTTTCTTCTTCCTGGAACATCCTTCGCTGAGCTGAAGACCGTGAAGCTGAAGACCGGCAACCCTGGAACTGAAGACCGGAGACCGCGGAGCCCTGGAGCGTGGAGGATCCTCTTCGTATGATCTTCGCCGCACACTGGATAGAGAATTCATGGGACGAAATTAAAAATGGCGTCCCTTGAATTCCTATTGTCTGATTTGATTCTTCAAATTCAAATCAGCCAATAGGATGAAAGCTATTCAAATCAGCCAATAGGATGAGAGCTACTGAAATTCTATTGGCTGATTTGAATAGCCGGTCTTCAGTTCCGGGATTGCCGGTCTTCAGCTCCGCTCCGTGAAGGATGTTCCAGGAAGAAGAAAGAAGAGGTCGCTGCTTGGAAGGAGACTTCACCACCTGGAACAGGACTTTCTCCGCCGGACTTCAGGAACGGTGAGTAGCAACCTGGGGCTTAGACTTAGGGTTTTTGGGCAATGCCCAACAAATGCCCTTTTCAGGGCAATGGGTAGTTTTTAGTGTTAGGTTTTTTTATTGTGGGGGTTTTTACTGTTGGGGGGGGGGCTTTGTGTATTTTCTTGTAAAAGTGTAAAAGAGCTGATTATCTTGGGGCAATGCCCTGCAAAAAGCCCTTTTAAGGACTACTGGTAGTTTATTAGAGTAGGAGGTGTTTTTATTTTGGGGGGGCTTTTTTATTTTCATAGGGATTAGGTATAATTTTTTTTAAATTTGGTAATTTTTCTTTTTTATTTTCTGTAATTGTAGCTTAAAGGGACAGTCTACCCCAGAATTTTGTTTAGACTGTCCCTTTAATTTATACTTAGTTTATTTGTACAGTATTTTTAAAGTAGTGTTAGGTTTTTTTAATTTAATAGTAACTTTAGTATTTTATAAATTGGGTAATTTGGGTTTATTTGGGGGGAGGTTAGGTTTCTTGCGTTGTGGACTTTGGCGGTTTAGGGGTTAATAGTTTTAATGGGTTTATTGCGTTGTGGGTTAATGGCGGATTAGGGGAAAATAGTTTTCATAGGTAGTTTGCGATGTTGGGGTTGGCGAATTTATGGGTTAATAATTTAGTTATTACTTGCGGTGTGGGTTTGATGGCGGATATAGGGGTTAATACACTTTATTAGTTATTGCGGTGGGGGATTGCGGTTTACAGGTAGACATTGCGCATGCGTTAGGTGTTAATTTATTTTTGCTGGAATTTTTTGGGAGTTACGGTGCTCCCATACTCAGAGTAAGGCCTGCTATGGCTGCCTTTTATTTCGAGGTAAAAATGGAGTAAGATTTCTCCATTTTCGCCACGTAAGTCCTTGCGCTGGATATTGGATACCGATTTGCGACGTACTCCCATGTTAGCCTATGGGAGTAAAAATTGCGGGCGACGGGTGAAATATACGTGCCGCATTCATATGCCGCGCTGTATATAGGATACCAAATCCGTGCAAAAACCGGCGTCGCCTGCTTTTGCGAGCAACGCCGCATATGTAACGGGGCCTTAGGAGTGTAATTTTTTCTGCTGGCTATCTTTACACAGGTTTTTCTACTTTAAGGGCCATGATACCCACATGTTGAAACACTTGAAAGTGCTGCAGCATAGCTGTAAAAAGCTGACTAGAAAATATCACCTGAACATCTTTATGTAAAAAAGAAAGATATTTTACCTCAAAATGTCCTAAGTATTCAAACCCCATTGCAAAGGACTTTAAGCAGAAAATCAGTTTGTCTGTCCCTGGACAGGCAATGGAGTGAGCCTAATACACATGTTATTTCCCTATTTAGTTTAAGGAAGTTTATTATGAAATCTCATGAGAGTTAAAGGGATACTTAACCCAATTGTTTTCTTTCATGATTCAGATAAAGAATTACATTTTAAGCAACTTTCTAGTTTACTCCCATTATCAATTTTTTTTTCGTTCTCATGCTATCTTTATTTGAAAAAGCAGGAATGTAAGCTTAAGAGCCGGCCCATTTTTTGTTCAGCACCTGGGTAGCGCTTGCTGATTGGTGGATAAATGTAGCAAACCAATCAGCAAGCTCTACTCAGCTGCTGAATCAAAAATGGGCCAGCTCTTAACCTGACATTCCTGCTTTTTCAAATTAAGATAGCAAGAGAACGAAGAATAATTGATAATAGGAGTAAATGACAAAGTTGCTTAAAATTGCATGCTCTGTCTGAATCATGAAAGACAAAAAATGTTGGTTTAGTATCCCTTTAAGTGAAATCTCATGAGATCACAGTAAAATAGTTCATGACCTCAGCACTGCTGATGCTGATTGACTGCTGTTCATTTCTTTATTTTTTTAACAGCAGCTGAAGTATAACTTTTTACACAGAACTTACTCTGCTGAGGAGATTGTGAGGTAAAATATCTTCCTTTTTTACATAGAGATGCTCAGGTGATATTTTCCTGTCAGCTTTTTACAGTTATGCTGCATCACTTTCAAGCAAATTTAGCATATGAGTATTATGTCCCTTTTAAGTATAGAAGCTTTCACTACAGGTAGGGATACCATAGGCAAAATCGGCTATTTCAGTAGCTGATATAAAGGTAAAGTTGCTATTTGTAACCCATTTTAATACGCTCCAGCAGGTTACATGGATCATTGGGAACAAATCAAAGGAGAGAAACATTTCGAGCATGCAATTTGAAATAACTTTCTAGTTTACTTCTATTATTCTTTGATCTATTGTTGAAAAGCAGAGGCATAAGGAGAGTGTTTCCAATTTACTTCTGTTATCAAACTTGTTTTGTTCCCATGTAATTTTTTGTTAAAGACATACCTAGGGAGTTGCTTGGAGCACTAGATGGCAGGAAATAGTGCTGCCATCTAGTACTTTTGCAATTGGATAACATTCTTGCAAAACTGCTGCCATATAGTGTGCCAGGCACGTGCACTCTCCTGAGTTTTTTTTTTTTTTTTAAAGAAAAGATACAGAAAAAAACAAAGAACATTTGATAATAGAAGTAAATTAAACATTTCTTTAAAATTGCCTGCTGTATCTGAAACATGAAAATAAAAAAGAGGTCTCATGTCACATCAGATGTTCAAGAGCAAGTGAATGCAATACCACAATTACTATCATTTGCAGACTTTCTAGGACATCTAACCACTTCCTCACTGACATCAAAGAACCTTTTCAGAATAGCTAACCACATACAGCTGGAATATCTGATTTAAAAATATGTATTAATATTGACCCCAGCACCAGTGAGGTAGCCCTGAAGGCATTGTGCTTTAGTATAATTTCAGAAATACAACTTTCTTTTGTAAGTTAAAGTGTCATGGCTTTGACTTGGACAAAGCACCATGAAGCCATGGGGGATTATCTTTGTAAGGCAACTATTTGGTTCTCCTTGGATACTTTTAATTAAAAAAATAATAATAATAAAAAAAAAATATATATATATATATATATATATATTTTAATTATTTTTTTCTTTCATGTAATTAGCAAGAGTCCATGAGCTAGTGACGTATGGGATATACATTCCTACCAGGAGGGGCAAAGTTTCCCAAACCTTAAAATGCCTATAAATACACCCCTCACCACACCCACAATTCAGTTTTACAAACTTTGCCTCCTATGGAGGTGGTGAAGTAAGTTTGTGCTAGATTCTACGTTGATATGCGCTCCGCAGCAAGTTGGAGCCCGGTTTTCCTCTCAGCGTGCAGTGAATGTCAGAGGGATGTGAGGAGAGTATTGCCTATTTGAATGCAGTGATCTCCTTCTACGGGGTCTATTTAATAGGTTCTCTGTTATCGGTCGTAGAGATTCATCTCTTACCTCCCTTTTCAGATCGACGATATACTCTTATTTATATACCATTACCTCTGCTGATTCTCGTTTCAGTACTGGTTTGGCTTTCTACAAACATGTAGATGAGTGTCCTGGGGTAAGTAAATCTTATTTTCTGTGACACTCTAAGCTATGGTTGGGCACTTTGTTTTTAAAGTTCTAAATATATGTATTCAAACATTTATTTGCCTTGACTCAGAATGTTCAACATTCCTTATTTTTCAGACAGTCAGTTTCATATTTGGGATAATGCATTTGAATCAATCATTTTTTTCTTACCTTAAAAAATTTTTGACTTTTTTTCCCTGTGGGCTGTTAGGCTCGCGGGGGCTGAAAATGGTTCATTTTATTGCGTCATTCTTGGCGCTGACTTTTTTGGCGCAAAAAAATCTTTTCTGTTTCCGGCGTCATACGTGTCGCCGGAATTTGCATCATTTTTGACGTCCTTTTGCGCCAAAAATGTCGGCGTTCCGGATGTGGCGTCATTTTTGGCGCCAAAAGCATTTAGGTGCCAAATAATGTGGGCGTCTTGTTTGGCGCTAAAAAAATATGGGCGTCGCTTTTGTCTCCACATTATTTAAGTCTCATTATTTATTGCTTCTGGTTGCTAGAAGCTTGTTCACTGGCATTTTTTTCCCATTCCTGAAACTGTCATTTAAGGAATTTGATCAATTTTGCTTTATATGTTGTTTTTTCTATTACATATTGCAAGATGTTCCACGTTGCAACTGAGTCAGAAGATACTTCAGGAAAATCACTGCCCAGTGCTGGAGCTACCAAGCTAAGTGTATCTGCTATAAATTTTTGGTATCTGTTTCTCCAGCTGTTGTTTGTATTGCATGTCATGACAAACTTATTAATGCAGATAAAATTTCCTTTAGTACTGTTACATTACCTGTTGCTGTTCCGTCAACATCTAATTTTCAGAGTGTTCCTGATAAATATAAGAGATTTTATTTTTTAAATCCATTTAGAAGGCTATGTCTGTTATTTCTCCTTCTAGTTTACATAAAAGTCTTTTAAAACTTCTCTTTTTTTCAGATTAATTTTTAAATGAACATCATCATTCTGATACTGATAATGGTTCTTCTGGTTCAGAGGTTTCTGTCTCAGAGGTTGATTCTGATAAATCTTTGTATTTGTTCAAGATGGAATTTATTCGTTCTTTATTTAAAGAAGTATTAATTGCTTTAGAAATAGAGGATTCTGGTCCTCTTGATACTAAATCTAAACGTTTAAATAAGGTTTTTAAATCTCCTGTAGTTATTCCAAAAGTGTTTAATCTCCCTGATGCTATTTCTGAAGTAATTTCCAGGGAATGGAACAATTTGGGTAATTCTTTTACTCCTTCTAAACGTTTAAGCAATTATATCCTGTGCCATCTGACAGATTAGAGTTTTTTTGGGACAAAATCCCTAAGGTTATGGGGCTGTCTCTACTCCTGCTAAATGTACTACTATTCCTACGGCAGATAGTACTTCATTTAAGGATCCTTTAGATAGGAAAATTGAATCCTTTCTAAGAAAAGCTTACTTATGTTCAGGTAATCTTCTTAGACCTGCTATATTTTTAGCGGATGTTGCTGCAGCTTCAATTTTTTGGTTAGAAGTTTTAGCGCAACAAGTAACAGATCATAATTTTATAGCATTATTATTATTATTCTATAACATGCTAATAATTTTATTGGTGATACCATCTTTTGATATCATTAGAGTTGATGTCAGGTATATGTCTCTAGCTATTTTAGCTAGAAAAGCTTTATGGATTAAACTTGGAATGCTGATATGTCTTCTAAGTCAACTTTGCTTTACTTTTCTTTCCAGGGTAATAAATTATTATCTCAACTGTTTCTGGAAGGAAGGGAACTTTTTTACCAAAGGATAAAAAATCCAAGGTAAATTTAGGTTTAATAATCATTTTTTTTTTCGTTCTTTTCCTCACAACAAGGAACAAAAGCCTGATCCTTCATCCTCAGGAGCGGTATCAGTTTGGAAACTATTTCCAGTTTGGAATATATTCAAGCCTTATAGAAACCTATAGCCAGCTCCTAAGTACCCATGAAGGTGCGGCCCTTATTCCAGTTCAGCTGGTATGGGGCAGATTACGTTTTCTTCAAAGAAATTTGGATCAATTCCGTTCTCAATCTCTGGTTTCAGAACATTGTTTCAGAAAGGTACAGAATTGGCTTCAAGTTAAGGCTTTCTGCTAAGAGATTTTTTTCTTTCCCGTGTCCCAGTTAACACAGCAAAGGCTCAGCATTTCTGAAATGTGTTTCAGATCTAGAGTTGGCTGGAGTAATTATGTTCCAGTTCTGGAACAGGGGCTGGGGTTTTATTTTATCTCTTCATTGTACCAAGAAGGTCAATTCCTTCAGACCAGTTCCGGATCTATCAATATTGAATCGTTATGTAAGGATACCAACATTCAAGATGGTTCTGTAGGACTATCCTGCCTTTTGTTTAGCAAGGGTATTATATGTCTACAATAGATTTACAGGATGCATATCTGCATATTCCGATTCATCCAGATCACTTTTAGTGTCTGAGATTCTCTTTTTAGACAAGCATTACCAGTTTTGTGGCTCTACCGTTTGGCCTAGCCTCAGTTCCAAAAGGTTCTCGGTGCCCTTCTTTCTGTAATCAGAGAACAGGGTTTTGGTATTTCCTTATTTGGACGATATCTTGGTACTTGCTCAGTCTTCTCATTTTCGAAGAATCTCATACGAATCGACTTGTGTTGTTTCTTCAAGTTCATGGTTGGAGGATCAATTTACCAATCAGTTCATTGATTCCTCAGACAAGGGTAACCTTTTTAGGTTTCTAGATAGATTCAGTGTCTATGACTCTGTCCTTGTCAGACAAGAGAAGTTTATCATTGATATCAGCTTGTCAAAACCTTCAGTCACAATCATTCCCTTTGGTAAGCCTTATGCATGGAAATTTTAGGTCTTAGGACTGCCGCATCAGATGCGATCTCCTTTGCTCCTTTTCACATGCGACCTCTTCAGCTCTGTATGCTGAACCAATGGTGCAGGGATTACTCAAAGATATCTCAATTAATATCTTTAAACCAATTATACGACACTCTCTGACATGGTGGACAGATCACCATCGTTTAGTTCAGGGGGCTTCTTTGTTCTTCCGACCTGGACTATAATCTCAACATATGCAAGTCTTACAGGTTGGGGAGCTGTGTGGGGGTATCTGATGGCACAAGGGGTTTGGGAATCTCTGGAAGAAGTATCTCGAATTTTGGTTTGGGCGGAATCCAGCTCCTGTCTAATCTCTGCGGTTCATATCCCAGGTATGGACAATTGGAAAGCGGATTATCTCAGTCGCCAAACGTTGCACCTGGGCGAATGGTCTTCACCCAGAGGTATTTCCTCAGATTGTTCAAATGTGGGAATTCCCAGAAATAGATCTGATGGCTTCTCATCTAAACAAGAAACTTACCTGGTATCTGTCCGGATCCCGGGATCCTCGGGCGGAGGCCGTGGATGCATTATCTCTTCCTTACAAGTGTCATCCTGCCTATATCTTTCCGCCTCTAGTTTCTCCTTCCAAGGGTATTCTCCAATATTCTAAAGGAATGCTCATTTGTCCTGCTGGTAGCTCCAGCATGGCCTCACAGGTTTTGGTATGCGGATCTTGTCCGGATGGCCTCTTGCCAGCTGTGGACTCTTCCGTTAAGACCAGTCTTTCTGTCTCAAGGTTCTTTTTTCCATCAGGATCTCAAAACCTTAATTTTAAGGTATGGAGTTTGAACGCATGATTCTTGGTCAAAGAGGTTTCTCTGACTCTGTGATTGATACTATGTGACAGGCTCGTAAATCTGTATCTAGAGAGATATATTATAGAGTCTGGAAGACTTATTTTTCTTCAGGATGGTTTAGATAAAGGTTTGTCCGCAAGTTCCTTGAAAGACAAATCTCTGCTCTTTCTGTTCTTTTTCACAGAAGGATTGCTAATCTTCCTGATATTCATTGTTTTGTACAACCTTTGGTTCGTATAAAACCTGTCATTCAGTCAATTTCTCCTCCTTGGAGTTTGAATTTGGTTCTGGGGGCTCTTCAAGCTCCTCCGTTTGAACCTATGCATTCATTGGACATTAAATTACTTTCTTGGAAAGTTTTGTTCCTTTTGGCAATCTCTTCTGCCAGAAGAGTTTCTGAATTATCTGCTCTTTCTTGTGAGTCTCCTTTTCTGATTTTTCATCAGGATAAGGCGGTGTTGCGAACTTCTTTTGAATTTTTACCTAAAGTTGTGAATTCCAACAACATTAGTAGAGACATTGTGGTTCCTTCATTATGTCCTAATCCTAAGAATTCTAAGGAGAAATCGTTGCATTCTTTGGATGTTGTTAGAGCTTTGAAATATTATGTTGAAGCTACTAAGTCTTTCCGAAAGACTTCTAGTTTATTTGTTATCTTTTCCGGTTCTAGAAAGGCCAGAAAGCTTCTGCCATTTCTTTGGCATCTTGGTTGAAATCTTTAATTCATCTTGCCTATGTTGAGTCGGGTAAAACTCCGCCTCAGAGGATTACTGCTCATTCTACTAGGTCAGTTTCTACTTCCTGGGCATTTAGGAATGAAGCTTCGATTGATCAGATTTGCAAAGCAGCAACTTGGTCCTCTTTGCATACTTTTACTAAATTCTACCATTTTGATGTATTTTCTTCTTCTGAAGCAGTTTTTGGTAGAAAAGTACTTCAGGCAGCGGTTTCAGTTTGAATCTTCTGCTTATGTTTTTCATTAAACTTTATTTTGGGTGTGGATTATTTTCAGCAGGAATTGGCTGTCTTTATTTTATCCCTCCCTCTCTAGTGACTCTTGTGTGGAAAGATCCACATCTTGGGTAATCATTATCCCATACGTCACTAGCTCATGGACTCTTGCTAATTACATGAAAGAAAACATAATTTATGTAAGAACTTACCTGATAAATTCATTTCTTTCATATTAGCAAGAGTCCATGAGGCCCGCCCTTTTTTTGTGGTGGTTATGATTTTTGTATAAAGCACAATTATTCCAATTCCTTATTTTTTATGCTTTCGCACTTTCTTATCACCCCACTTCTTGGCTATTCGTTAAACTGAATTGTGGGTGTGGTGAGGGGTGTATTTATAGGCATTTTAAGGTTTGGGAAACTTTGCCCCTCCTGGTAGGAATGTATATCCCATACGTCACTAGCTCATGGACTCTTGCTAATATGAAAGAAATGAATTTATCAGGTAAGTTCTTACATAAATTATGTTTTTTGTATCTTCACATGCAGCGTTTGTAATAAAGAAAAGGCACATTTCCCTAAGCACACTCATCTTATTTCCCTATTCAGTGTAAGGAAGTTCACAATGAAATCTCATGAGAGTTGAGTGAAATCTCATGAGATCACAGTAAAAGAGTTCATGACCTCAGCACTGTTGATGCTGATTGGCTGCTGTTCATTTTTTTTTGTAACCAGCAGCTGAGTATAACTTTTTACACAGAACTTACCCTGCTGAGCTGAGGACATTGTGAGGTAAAATATCTTCCTTTTTTACATAGAGATGCTCAGGTGATATTTTCCTGTCAGCTTTTTACAGTTATACTGCATCAGTTTCAAGTGATTTAGCATATGAGTATTAGGTCCCTTTAATCTCACTGGCCTTTATCTTGATGTTACATTTACCTTCACAAAATTTTCTCAAATAATTAATGTATAGCCATGTCATACCGTAATAATGGCAGGATGGGGAGTTGCATAAGTAAAATGTGATGTTGTTGTCCAAAAGATTTTTTCCTAATTCAATAAGGCAGAAGTTGTCCCCAGCACTTAAAGGTGTATGAAACTCAAACATTTTCTTTTGTAATTCAGTTAGAGCAGTGGTTTTCACACCTTAGGCCTCCCCACCAAGGCAGAACATGCTGTGATCTGAGATGTCATCGTAGAAAATGCAGCATGTCTGCATAAAGAATGGGACACAAGGGAACTGTTAGCACTTTCGCTTTGCATCACTGCTCCACAACAGGCTGTTCTCTATAAACAGCACTTTGCTCTGGCTGCATTGTGTACACAGTGCAGCCACAGTGAAGCACTGTTTGAAAAGAAAAGTCAAATGCGGGGTAGCACTACAAAGCAGCAGCACATTACTTGATAACTGCCTCTTAACTGCTTCATTATAATATATATTAAACTTAAAAATTTGATTTATTCTCCAGTTATTCAGTATATTGCAATTGAGTTCTTGTGAACTGCTGGTGCAATGCCGCCCCCTGCAGATTCGCGGCCAATCGGCCTCTAGCAGGGGGTGTCAATCAACCCGATTGGGTTGATTTCTGTCCGCCGCTTCAGAGCAGACGGACAGGTTTTGGAGTAGCGGTCTTTAGACCGCTGCTTTGCAGATCCGCGGCCAATCGGCCTCTAGCAGGGGGTGTCAATTAACCCGATTGGGTTGATTTCTGTCCGCCGCTTCAGAGCAGACAGACAGGTTTTGGAGTAGCGGTCTTTAGACCGCTGCTTTGCAGATTCGCGGCCAATCGGCCTCTAGCAGGGGATGTCAACCAACCCGATTGGGTTGATTTCTGTCCGCTGCTTCAGAGCAGACGGACAGGTTTTGGAGTAGCGGTCTTTAGATCGCTGCTTCATAACTTCTGTTTCCAGGCTCGCCGGAAACACGGGGCATCAAGCTGATAAATTTACCCCCAAGAGAAAGAAGAAAATTTGATAATAGAAGTAAATTAGAAAGTTTGTTTAAATTGCATGCTCTATCTGAATCATGAAAGAAAAAAGAGTTTAATGTCACTACATAGAGATTGAAGGAACTGATTTATTGGTAAATATAAACCTACTTCTGTATTAATACAAGCATACTGTGATAGGCTAAATATACAATAAAAGATACCACTATGAACGCGAGGATAGACGTAGGAATATTTCAGAATGTTTATGTAAGCTTACAAATTGCTGTACTTTAAAAAGAATCTTTCATT
Source organism: Bombina bombina (assembly GCF_027579735.1). Lineage (NCBI taxonomy): Eukaryota > Metazoa > Chordata > Amphibia > Anura > Bombinatoridae > Bombina > Bombina bombina. Next base: position 159,249,922 of record NC_069507.1, on the reverse strand, counting down.
TAAACGGACATGAAACACAAAATGTTTCTTTCATGATTCAGATAGAGAATACAATTTTAAAAAGCATCCCAATTTACTTCTATTATTTAATTTCCTTCATTCTACAGATATCCTTTGAGGAAATAGCAATGCCCATGGGTGAGCCAATCACACAAGGCATCTATGTGCAGCCACCAATCAACAGCTACTGAGCCTATTTAGATATTCTTTTCAACAAAGGATAGCAAGAGAATTAAGCAAATTATATAATAGAAGTAAATAGGAAAGTTGTTTAAAATTTCATGCTCTTTCCAAATCCTGAAAGAAAACATGTCCCTTTAAGCTTTTATTGTATTTTATTTCTTCTTTTTTCTTTATAATTCCACATGTATGATAAATGTTAGTTATTCTTTAGCAAACTATCGCCTAGATTTAGAGTTCTGCGTTAGCCGTCAAAACCAGCGTTAGGGGCTCCTAACGCTGGTTTTGGCCGCCCGCTGGTATTTAGAGTCAGTCAGGAAAGGGTCTAACGCTCACTTTGCAGCCGCGACTTTTCCATACCGCAGATCCCCTTACGTCAATTGCGTATCCTATCTTTTCAATGGGATCTTTCTAACGCTGGTATTTAGAGTCTTGGCTGAAGTGAGTGTTAGAAATCTAACGACAAAACTCCAGCCGCAGCAAAAAGCCAGGAGTTAAGAGCTTTCTGGGCTAACGCCGGTTCATAAAGCTCTTAACTACTGTGCTCTAAAGTACACTAACACCCATAAACTACCTATGTATCCGCCTCACTCCCGCCTCAATAACCCTATAATAAATAGTATTAACCCCTAATCTGCCCTCCCTAACATCACCGACACCTAACTTCAAGTATTAACCCCTAATCTGCCGACCGGTCCTCACCGCTACTCTATTAAATTTATTAACCCCTAAAGCTAAGTCTAACCCTAACACTAACACCCCCCTAAGTTAAATATAATTTTTATCTAACGAAATAAATCTTATTAAATAAATTATTCCTATTTAAAGATAAATACTTACCTGTAAAATAAATCCTAATATAGCTACAATATAAATTATAATTATTTTGTAGCTATTTTAGGATTTATATTTATTTTACAGGCAACTTTTTATTTATTTTAACCAGGTACAATAGCTATTAAATAGTTAATAACTATTTAATAGCTACCTAGTTAAAATAATTACAAAATTACCTGTAAAATAAATCCTAACCTAAGTTACAATTAAACCTAACACTACACTATCAATAAATTAATTAAATAAAATACCTACAATTATCTACAATTAAACCTAACACTACACTATCAATAAATTAATTACATATAAATACAATTAAATAAACTAACTAAAGTGCAAAAAATAAAAAAAGAACTAAGTTACAAAAAATAAAAAAATAATTTACAAACATTATAAAAATATTACAACAATTTTAAGCTAATTACACCTACTCTAAGCCCCCTAATAAAATAACAAAGCCCCCCAAAATAAAAAAAATGCCCTACCCTATTCTAAAATAAAAATTGAAAATCTCTTTTACCTTACCAGCCCTTAAAAGGGCCTTTTGCGGGGCATGCCCCAAAGAATTCTGCTCTTTTGCCTGTAAAAAAAAACATACAATACCCCCCCCCAACATTAAAACCCACCACCCACATACCCCTAATCTAACCCAAACCCCCCTTAAATAAACCTAACACTAAGCCCCTGAAGATCTCCCTACCTTATCTTCACCACGCCGGGTATCACCGATCCGTCCAGAAGAGGCTCTGAAATCTTCATCCAAGCCCAAGCGGGGGCTGAAGAGGTCCATCATCGGGCTGAAGAGGTCCATCATCCGGCTGAAGTCTTGATCCAAGCGGGGGCTGAAGAGATCCATCATCCGGCTGAAGTCTTCTATCAAGCGGTATCTTCAATCTTCTTTCTTCCGGATCCATCTTCATCCCGCCGACGCGGAACATCCATCCTGGCCGATGACTTCCCGACGAATGACGGTTCCTTTAAATGATGTCATCCAAGATGACGTCCCTCGAATTCCGATTGGCTGATAGGATTCTTTCAGGATTACCTGTAAAATAAATATAAATCCTAAAATAGCTACAATATAATTATAATTTATATTGTAGCTATATTAGGATTTATTTTACAGGTAAGTATTTAGCTTTAAATAGGAATAATTTATTTAATAAGAGTTAATTTATTTCGTTAGATAAAAATTATATTTAACTTAGGGGGTTGTTAGTGTTAGGGTTAGACTTAGCTTTAGGGGTTAATAAATTTATTAGAGTAGCGGTGAGGTCCGGTCGGCAGATTAGGGGTTAATACTTGAAGTTAGGTGTCGGTGATGTTAGGAAGGGCAGATTAGGGGTTAATACTATTTATTATAGGGTTATTGAGGCGGTAGTGAGGCGGATTAGTGGTTAATAACTTTATTATAGTAGCGGTGAGGTCCGGTCGGCAGATTAGGGGTTAATAATTGTAGGTAGGTGGCGGCGACGTTGGGGGCGGCAGATTAGGGGTTAATAAATATAATATAGGGGTCGGCGGTGTTAGGGGCAGCAGATTAGGGGTACATAGGGATAATGTAGGTTGCGGCGGTGTACGGAGCGGCAGATTAGGGGTTAATAATAATATGCAGGGGTCAGCGATAGCGGGGGCGGCAGATTAGTGGTTAATAAGTGTAAGGCTAGGGGTGTTTAGACTTGGGGTACATGTTAGGGATTTAGGTGCAGACATAGGAAGTGTTTCCCCATAGGAAACAATGGGGCTGCGTTAGGAGCTGAACGCTGCTTTTTTGCAGGTTTTTTTCAAGCTCAAACGGCCCCATTGTTTCCTATGGGGGAATCGTGCATGAGCACGTTTTTGAAGCTGGCTGCGTCCGTAAGCACCGCTGGTATTTAGAGTTGCAGTGGCAGTAAATTATGCTCTACGCTCCCTTTATGGAGCCTAACGCAGCCCTTCCGTGAACTCTAAATACCAGCGGTATTTAAAAGGTGCGGGGGAAAAAAAAACACGCGTAGCTAACGCACCCCTTTGGCCGCAGAACTCTAAATCTACATTTATCTTAAATTTGTCTGCATTCAATCAATATAACCATGCAGATTTACTGGCAATAACGTTTGTTCATGCCTAAAACTGCCTGTTTCTTAACCCCTTAATGACCGAGGACGTGCAGGGTACGTCCTCAGAAAAAAGGCAGTTAATGCCTGAGAACGTACCCTGCACGTCCTCGGTGTGGAAAGCAGCTGGAAGCGATCCTGCTCGCTTCCAGCTGCTTTCCGGTTATTGCAGTAATGCCTCGATATGGAGGCATCCTGCAATAACCTTAGATGGCCATCCGATGCAGAGAGAGCCACTCTGTGGCCCTCTCTGCACCGGACATCGATGGCCGGTATCGTTGGTGGGTGGGAGCCGGTGTGGGAGGTGGGTGGCGGCCATCGATGGCCCTGGTCATGTGGAGGGGGGCGGGATCGTGGGCGTGCAAGTCCGGGCGCGCGCAGGGGTGCGCGCACGTGCATGAGGGGGCGCGCGCGGGCGCGCGCCGGGGCAGGAACCGGGTGGGGACCGCTGCACTACAGAAAAAAGTGTCCCAAAATAAAAGTGGGACCAGTAATTTTAAAAAAAAACAACCTTATTCGTTATTTAGGTGGTGGGGGTTGGTCCGTGGGGGGGGGGGGAAGCTACACTACAGAAAAAATAACAAAAATAAAAAAGAAATAAACTTTTGATTGTGCAAAATGGGTACTGGCAGACAGCTGCCAGTACCCAAGATGGCCCCCAATAAGTCAGAGGGGGAGGCTTAGAGAGTTGTTTTGGGGGGGATCAGGGAGGTTGGGGGCTAAGGGGGGATCCTAAACACAGCATATGTAAATATGCTTTTTTTTTTTTTCTTTAAAAAAAAAAAAAAATCTTTTATTTTAGTACTGGCAGACTTTCTGCCAGTACTTAAGATGGCGGGGACAATAGTGGGGTGGGGGAGGGAAGGGAGCTGTTTGGGAGGGATCAGGGGGGTGGGATGTGTCAGGTGGGAGGCTGAACTCTACACTAAAGCTAAAATTAACCCTGCAAGCTCCCTACACACTACCTAATTAACCCCTTCACTGCTAGCCATAATACACGTGTGATGCGCAGCAGCATTTAGCGACTTTCTAATTACCAAAAAGCAACGCCAAAGTCATATATGTCTGCTATTTATGAACAAAGGGCATCCCAGAGAAGCATTTACAACCATTTGTGCCATAATTGCACAAGCTGTTTGTAAATAATTTCAGTGAGAAACCTAAAATTGTGAAAAAATTAAAGTTTTTTTTAATTTGATCGCATTTGGCGGTGAAATGGTGGCATGAAATATACCAAAATGGGCCTATATCAATACTTGGGGTTGTCTACTACACTACACTAAAGCTAAAATTAACCCTAGAAGCTCCCTACATGCTCCCTAATTAACCCCTTCACTGCTGGGCATAATACGCGTATTTTGCGCAGGGGCATTTAGCAGCCTTCTAATTACCAAAAAGCAAAGCCAAAGCCATATATGTCTGCTATTTCTGAACAAAGGGGATCCCAGAGAAGCATTTACAACCATTTATGCTATAATTACATAAGTTGTTTGTAAATAATTTCAGTGAGAAACCTAAAGTTTGTGAAAATATTTGTGAAAAAGTGAAAAATTTTTTTTATTTGATCGCATTTGGCGGTGAAATGGTGGCATGAAATATACCAAAATGGGCCTAGATCAATACTTTGGGATGTCTTCTAAAAAAAAATATATACATGTCAATGGATATTCAGGGATTCCTGAAAGATATTAGTGTTCCAATGTAACTAGCGCTAATTTTGAAAAAAAGTGGTTTGGAAATAGCAAAGTGCTACTTGTATTTATGGCCCTATAACTTGCAAAAAAAGCAAAGAACATGTAAACATTGGGTATTTCTAAACTCAGGACAAAATTTAGAAACTATTTAGCATGGGTGTTTTTTGGTGGTTGTAGATGTGTAACAGATTTTGGGGGTCAAAGTTAGAAAAAATGTGTTTTTTTCCATTTTTTCCTCATATTTTATAATGTTTTTTATAGTAAATTATAAGATATGATGAAAATTATGGTATCTTTTGAAAGTCAATTTAATGGCGAGAAAAACGGTATATAATATGTGTGGGTACAGTAAATGAGTAAGAGGAAAATTACAGCTAAACACAAACACTGCAAAAATGTAAAAATAGCCTTGGTCCCAAACGGACAGAAAATGGAAAAGTGCTGCGGTCATTAAGGGGTTAAAGGGACATGAAACCCAATTTTTCTTTTTCTTTTTTTTTTTCTTTTGTGAATCAGAGAGATTTCAATTTAAACACCTTTCTTTACTTGTATTATCAGATTTTCTTCATTCTCTTGGTATCCTTTATTGCAGGGATGTAATCTTAGGCACCGACACATGTCTGTAGCATTACATGGCAGTCGTTTTGTAAGAATGTTGTACATTTGCAAGAGCAGTAGATGGCAGCACCTCTTCCTGACATGTAGTGTTCCAGAAAGGTGTACACTAGATATCTATTCAACAAAGAATACCACGAGAACAAAGCAAATTAGATAATAGAAGTAAATTATAAACTTTTTTTAAAATTGTTTGCTCTATCTAAATCATGAAGAAAAAAATGGATTTCATGATTCCATAAGAACAGAATTCCGTTATATGTTCCACTATGGATGCAAGCAGCTAGAATGCCAAAATATCCCTACTTTGCAGGTGGTTGGCAGCAAAACTGCAGCATGCACTGAGATGGAACGGAATTCAACACATCTATGTAAAGCCAATAAAAAATATGACCAGGTATGGGTTTCCTATTATTATTTCTAGTATTAAAGCTAAACACTGCAAGATTGCTTGTTGATCTATAAGTACCACAACTTAAGTTATGAATTCCATTTGTGCTTCATCCTTCCAAAAACAAAGATAGAGAACACTGTCAGGATAGGACCCATTCTGCTCCACCTGAGACCTTTCCAAAATCAAGTTGAAAAAAAATGAGACATTTTTATTATCATATTCATTTATTTATTAAGTGAAAACATATTATGCAGAATATTAAATATAACAATTTATTTGTATCCCAAAATGCGCTTTGCATATTATATATTTAGTTGTTGCTGTTAGTTGTTGTTATATAGTTGTTTTTTTATGCTTAAAAGAATATAGCTAACCTTCTAAAAAGAGTTAGTTTATCAGTTTCTTCAGTCTTTTTTTCATGGATAAATTGTAATGGTGTTTCTTTCTTTCTCTTCATGTCTTGTTTATTTGCTTAGTTCTTCCACATCCAGCTGTTGTCCACAAGGTCTTCAAACTTATCAAGATGTCAAGGTAATGCAACCATGAAGCAAGGATGTTTAATTAATCTAAACCAAGTGTGTTCTCTTTTTAACAAGTATTTTCTGCCTTAATAAAAACCAAAATATATTTCTTCAAGGATTTAATGACATTATTTAATGTTCTCAAAGAGTTGTTTTTTTGGAATCAAGACTTACTTCATTATGTTGAAATACATTATGCAAACCTAATGATTTATTAGTGTTAAAGAAATATTGAAACTGACTCACGTGTGTATGTATGTGTGTGTGTGTGTGTGTGTGTGTATGTATATGTATATGTATGTGTGTGTGTGTGTGTGTGTGTGTATGTATGTATATGTGTATATATATATATATATATATATATATATATATATATATATATATATATATGTATGTGTGTATATATATATATATATATATATATATATATGTATGTGTGTACTGTGCAAAAGTCTTAGGCCACCATTAGATTTGTAGTTTTAGCATCCATATTTATTTTTTGGTCTCTTTATTAAGATACAAACAGGAAATATGTACACAAAACTATAAAAAAACTACATTTTCAGAACAAAATTACTTCTTCAGGCAAAATTCAGTATTTAGTGTGACCTCCCTTCTTTCTTGAACGATTTTGGGTAGACTGTCCTGATGTTTTCTGAAGTAATCTGTTGGTATATTATACCAGACTTCTTTCAGTGCTTCTCAGAGCACTTCTTTAGATTTAGGTTGTCTTTTATTTCTTTCTCTGTCCAGGTGATCCCATACTGCCTCTATAATATTCAGGTCTGAACTCTGTGGAGGGCAATTCATTACTGTCAGTGTTTTAGCAGCTATTTTTCTCTCCAAGAATGATTTCCCTGCATTAGCAGTGTGCTTGGGATCATTATCATGCTGAAAAATAAAACCATTCCCAATCAGGTGCTTTCCAGAAGTAATAGCATGATGAATTAAAACCTGTCTGTACTTTTCAGCATTCATGATCCCATAAATTCTGACAATATTGCCAATACCACAGGCAGAAATGCAGCCCTAAACCAGGACAGACCCTCCACCATGTTTCACTGAAGGTCGCAAGCACTCATTCTTCCATCTCTCTCCAACTCTTCTTCTCACATATTGTCGACGATTGGAACCAAAAATTTCAATCTTGGATTTGTCACTCCATAATACCAATTTTTGTGAGCTTTAGCATATCTTAGCCTTTTTTTGCCCTGTCCCCACTTCCGAAAAAGTGGTTTCTTGTCTGCTACCCTTCCACAAAAAACATTCCTGATCAAGCTTCTTCGGACTGTAGAAGGGGCAACTTGGCATCCTGATGAAGTTGCCAGATGCTAAGCCAGGACCTTGCTGGACTTCTTCCGGTCTCTCAAAGAAGAAACTCTAAAAAAAATTCTTATCAGATTTTGAAAGTTTTCTTGGCCTTCCGGTCTTTTTTTTTTTTTTTTTTTGTCCTTCACCTCTCCCGATTCTTCAAATGTCTTTATAACAGCTTGAATACCACATCTTGAGTATCCAGTTTGTTTACTGAGTTCACTTTAAGAGTGGCCTTGCTGATGCAAAAGTATGATTTTATATCTTTCAAATTCTGTGATCTTTGGCATTTTGAATGGAAAGATGTGATTGAAATTCAATCTTATTAGCAAGCTTCCAATGAATAAACTCATACCGTATATGTATGTAATGCTCAAGCATGTCTTGCACAAGTCTGGTGTAATAGACCTTTTTCACAGCAGTCATTTTGACATGAAATAGTAGGACAAATACAGGTGTTAGCAATGACATTAATTAGGGTTCCATTCCACTTAGGTTTACGAGATCCAGGTTCCTTCTATTGCTCAAGTGTAAGGGGAGGTCACCCTAAATACTCTCCGCTTTAGCCTATGCAAGCTGTTATTTTTTTTTTTTCTTCTCAGATTTTTTTAATACTGCATACACATCCTGTGTTTTCTGGTTGTATTCTAATATAGAGACAGAGAAATAATTATAAATGGTCATTATACTATTGCTAAAACAACTCTCTCTCTCTTTCTCTCTTTCTCTTTTTCTTTTTTCTCTTTCTCTTTTTTTTCTTTTTCTCTTTCTCTTTTTTTTCTTTTTCTCTTTCTCTTTTTTTTCTTTTTCTCTTTTTTTTTTTCCTCTCTTTCGGGCTACTTTATCACAACAAAATGATATCTTTTAATGCTGTTTAGTCTTCAGTTTCAAAACTTTATTTCAGTAACTTTTAATTAAACATTCAAATGTAAACATTTACTGTTTTGCCAGGATTACTATGGGAAATACCTGAAAAGTTCAAAGGATCTAAAAACAAATGCTTGTGTAACCCCATCAAAGCCATTGCCAAAATTTATAAGAGATGCACTCAGCGAAGTACATGATGATGTCTCCTCAAGGTATGGACGTTTAGTAACACAGTAAGCAGAATGCTATGTAATGTAATTGATTTAATGCTGTTTTGTGTATGTGTGTGTGTTATATAATTATCACCCTGGTACATGCCCTCCTACAAAGACTGTCCCCTTATGTATGTGTAGAGGTGCCAATTTTTAAAAAACATGGTGTGGCCAATAATGTGACCTGCTCAGTCTACGCTCCAAAGGCACAATAAAGCAGCACACTTGGCACCTAGCCCTGTCTCTATCCTCTGAATAACAGGCTGAATCTGTAAGCACATGGCTACATCACATGCTTTTTCTATTACTATTTGCTAGGGCTGCAAACAACTGATGTGGTTGCTCCTGTTGTTTGATATCTCTTCCATATAGCTAATGCAGGCTGCATCTGATGCACCTTTTCTTACTGGCAGTCCAGGTAGTCGATGAGACTGCACTTAAAGGGACATTAAACACTAAATACATTCTAGACAGAATGATGCATTCAAAGATGCATTCAAAGAAAAGATGACTAACATGTATTTTTAAAAGTTTCATTAGTTGTTTAAAAAGTGACAAAATAAGTGTAAAGTTTTAGTATCTATAAAACACTGGGAGCTGCCATGTTGTAACTTGTGTTACCTTCTCTGCTGTGGCCAGAGACAGTTATAAATAGGTCACTAGAGTGTGCAGCCAATGGTTGTGCTGTATTTAACAGTGTTCTGCACTTCCATTTCTAACAGGAACTGAAAAGCCTCACAATTTCAGAATGGAATTACAGGCAAAGAGGACAAAATAAATAATGAAAGTATATTGCAGAGCTGTTTTATACATACAATTTATCATTTTATATTACCATCTCAAAGTGTTTAATGTCCCTTTAAGGATATTTCCCAGCAGTACTGCAGGCATGTGGTGCATCTACTCCAACATCATTTTTTTCGCTTTTTATTCCTTTCTCTGTCTCACTCCTTTTCTTTCTTTCTGGGTTGCCAAAAAAGGGGGTTCAGTGGTATCTGGTTTCTAGACCATTGCATGTTAGACAAGTAAGTGGCCACAAAATATTCAATATGCATTTATGATAACTATGTATTTAGAAAATGCGTACCCGCGAAACACCTTTTTCTTTACAATATATGTTATGGGAAACGATAATTTTCAGTTTGTCTCCCTACCCGTCAGACACTAAGAACATTCACAAAGGTTTCAATGACTCTTGCTGCAGAAATGAGAAAAGAAATGCAAGTGTAGCACTATTTACGCAATGTTCTAGTAGTGGTTCCCTCAAAAGAACTCGCCTGCAATAACAAGAAGCACAGGTGGATGCTAACACATGTCTGTTGCAGAATATACTTCTAATCAAAACTGAAATGCACTGTTATTGAGCCCTTGTTGGGCTTTCCTCAATGTATAAAAAAGCAGTCATCAGACCGCTGCTTCTTACTCTCTTCTCCACCTCTGAGGTTGCTGACCTAAAACACCTCATGCATGTTTGTTAAGGGTGATTGACAGACCCTGGTTGGTCGCGTAAGAGCAGGGGTCAGCGTTGCACAAGCAAAAGGTGGGTGGGTAGGTTTTCAAGTCAGGGACCTTGTCCATCCACAGATTGATACACAGGGGCCCTTAGACTTATCAGGTAATACTCAAATCGGATCAGCTCAGAAATCATTTGTGCAACAGTTTTCCAAACTAAAATATTGGAAGATGCAAGATAATTTCAAGCATCACATTTTTAAAAAAACCATCACAAATCGGATATATCCCTTCTTATTGGTCAGTCTTTGCTGGTTAGTACATTTCTGTATGTATAATTGAATATACTGTTGAGTGGGTGTGTTTTCAAGGACCATTCAATGCAGTACACTTGCATAATTAACAAGTGCATAATAAAAGACAATGATTTAACACCACACCTGAATTTCAAATAAGCAGTAGATTTTTTTTTAATACATTTAAGCATTATTGGCAAACACTACTTTTCTTTTGCAAGATATACCGAGTCCACGGGTTTCATCCTTACTTGTGGGATATAATCCTCCTGCTAACAAGAAGTGGCAAAGAGCACCACAGCAGAGCTGCTATATAGCTCCTCCCCTAACTCCTCCCCCCAGTCATTCTCTTTGCCTATGCTAGCAATAGGAAGGGTAAAGTGATAGTGGTGATAAAATGATAGTTTTAATTTCTTCAATCAAGAGTTTGTTTTTTTTAAATGGTACCGGTGAGTGCTATTTCTCTCAGGCAGCATTGGAAGAAGATTGCTGCCTTGAGATTGATGATCTTAGCAGACGTAACTAAGATCCATGTTGGTTCCCACAGTGTGCTGAGGAATGCTAGAGAAATCTTCAGTGTGAGGAACAGTTTTCATGCTACAAGCAGCATTGATGTATGTTCAGTCATTTATTTCTGAGGAGACTGTGATATATCAGAACTGGCTGACATAGTTCCCATAGAGGGAAGGGGTAAGCAGTAATTCTGTGGAAAAATAGGGTATTACTGTAATCCTGGGCATTATTTTGTTTTCAAGACTAATGCATTATATGTTATGGTGAGACACTGGGGCAGCCTAACCATTTTATTGTCAATCTAATATGGGTGGCTGGTTGTTATACTTTTCCTCTAAAGAGGATCCACATGGCTAATACTTTATTTTTTATACACACATGGCTTATGTTTGACCGCTTTACTGCGGTTGTTTAGGCTCAGTTTATTCCGGAGAGGATGGGCGGGGCCTAATTTTGCGCCTCAATGGCGCAGTTTCTTCACAATACCGGAGTGATTTTCAAACTGTAATTTTCAGTTTCGTTGGGCCCAAACTGACTCCTGGTGTTCCGGAGTGATTTTGAGACTTGATTAAGATCCCTGGGGGCAAGTAGGCGCCACAGCAGAGCTGTGGCGTGGTGCAGGGGATTATAAAGTTTTCCTAATAAACGTTGTTGTTTTATTGATAACTCAGAGGGTTAATTGCTCTTTACTGTGGGGTGCAACATCTGACTGCATTATAGGGCAGGTTTATCTTAAATTAAATAAGTCAGTCATCAAAGATTGAATATTGGGGCAAACCCAAGAAATATCTATCTTGATGATAGAACCAAGGATAAAACAAAGGGATTTGAGGGGGTATCTTTTATTACCCAATATAGCAACCAATTCCACCGCATCTGTAACATTGTTAGAAAACATTTCAATATTCTAAAAGCAGATGATGGCTTGGTGGATACGGTTTCAAAAGGGTGTAGATATGCCTTCAGACGTGGTGTAAGCCTTAGCAACATACTTGCTCCTACACAGCTCAGAACTAGGGATGAGGCAGGCTCATCCTGGATGACATTTAAAGGTACCTTTAAATGTAATTACACACAATGTACTGCCTGTGAATTTTTACAACAGGGAGTAGGCTTCAGAAGCTGTGTAACTGGAGAGATTTTTCAACATTTCTCTTGTCTGAATTGCAGAACAAGGTTCGCAATTTATTTACTTACCTGCATAGAATGCAATGTACAGTATACAGGACTCACAACTAGAGAGACTAGAGAAAGGATCAGGGAACACATTTCAAATATTAAGGCCTAGATTTAGAGTTCGGCGGTAGCCGTCAAAACCAGCGTTAGAGGCTCCTAACGCGGGTTTTTTACGCACTCCGGTATTTAGAGTTTATTTACCGCGACTCAAAATACACCTAACGCTCAACTTTCTACCGCCACCTCAGACCCAGTAGTAAACATATACCGCACAAAAAAACATCCACGAATCACAAAACAAATATTACACAAAGTACACTTACACTCATACAAACACAACACTATCTTTATTTTTCGTATTTTTTATTTTTTCTTTAAAATACAAAGGATTAAAGTTGCGAGATCTCGGGTGTTTGAAAAAAATCCACACAAATCCATTTTCCCATTGACTTACATGGACATACGGGAAAAGACCCTCATATACCTACATCTAACGAATAACATTATCACAAACATACACTCATCGATGCATACAAACAATATACACCACATTACATACACAAAATATTTATTTATTACAAAAAGAACACGATTTAGTTACTTTTTCACACAAGCTCATGACGTCACTCACTTTACGAGGAAAACCAGTCTTAGAAAAAAAAATATAGAAATCTTTGGAGCCTCCATTGACTTCTATTGGGAAGACGTGCTCGTGCACGCGAAACCCTCATTTCCCTAACGCACGCAAATAGCGTAGACTGAAAAACTCCAAATACCAGCGCTAGAAAATACATGCTTTTATGCGTTAGACCCAGCTATGATAAATAGATCAAGAAATGACTATTTCCCTATGGTGGATTTATGTTTTTTAATATTAAATATTCAACACACCATAAATATTTTTAACACTTTTAGATTACATCAACTACAAATCCCCATCACTAGTAACACATTATTATTTCAATAAAATTACATTTACAATTAAAATAAAATTCAATACACATTTCTGGATTCACAAACACTACACAATGGGAAACATCTCTCATTTACCTTTATTATTGCATTTCTGTTATTCAACTCATATGCTTGCAGCAACTGCATATCTACATAGGCTTAACACATGATCACTCATGGATGCACATACATTACTTTTAACATTCAATCATACATGTGCATTCAAATGATGGGGGAAAAACACATTACATTCTCTCGAGGAATCACAAAACACAACATATGGATTTTACTGTACTTTTAACATCATGATTCCATCACCAGAAACCATTAGGAATTACGTACAACAAGAACATCATTACACCAGATTACAGATGTCACTTTATGGGAAGGAACAACAATGCCAGACCGCTATATAGAAGTCAGCATATGTGGGACACAATCACAATATATACGTACATGTACATAACACGCATCACCCATCACGCAACCACAAAGCACACATTTAGATTTTATTCAGCACACAATAACAATGTAGCACAATACAACAACACAATGAGGATTTCACAACTACATAGGCAGGTTAATAATATCATGACGTCATTAGAAGATTCAACCATACACATCACAGATTCACCACTGTACCGCCCCTTTAGGAACTTTAACACTCAATACTACAATACAACATATACGTAAAACACACTTTTGAACAGCATTATTATGGAGATTTCAATGGGACAATTCAGAAATATTGTCAGATCGCACATCAATTATATATATAATACTACAGATGACAGCCGGAAGTTATTCAGTATTCGTGCAATTTTTATGGGACGCATACAATATCGTCAGATCGAAAATCACTTATATATATAATACTACAGATGACAGCCGGAAGTTATTCAGTATTAGTGCGATTTGAAAGGGACGCGTACAATATTCACATCTCGGCAATCACTTATATATACAATACTACAGATGACAGCCGGAAGTTATTCAGTATTAGTGCGATTTGAAAGGGACGCATACAATATTGACTGCTCGGAAATCACTTATATATACAATACTACAGATGACAGCCGGAAGTTCTTCAGTATTATTGCGATTTTACAGGGACGCATACAATATTGACATCTCAGCAATCACTTATATATACACAATACTACAGATGGCAGACGGGAAGTTATTCAGTATTAGTGCGATTTGAAAGGGACGCATACAATATTGACAGCTCGGCAATCACTTATATATACAATACTACAGATGGCAGACGGGAATTTCGGAATTATTATTGCGATTTGAAAGGGACGCGTACAATATTGACAGCTCGGCAATCACTTATATATACAATACTACAGATGGCAGACGGGAAGTTCGGAATTATTATTGCCATTTTAAAGGGACGCGTACAATATTGACAGCTCGGCAATCACTTATATATATAATACTACAGATGACAGACGGGAAGTTCTGAATTATTATTGCGATTTTAAAGGGACGCATACAATATTGACAGCTCTGAAATCACTTATATATACAATACTACAGATGTTACTTTATCATTTACAAACAATATTGCAGCAACATTGATCGATCACATTCGATGCACATTATACACAACTATGCACTTTCATTCATGTTAGCCTGGACGTGTGCTTGTTACTATAACATCGCGTTTAGGAAATATTGATTACGCATATGATCAAACATTACAAACATGCACTGTATGTGTGATATTTGACACTTTCACATTGAGAATCATTGTTTGAAACTAACATTTCAGCAAACAACAAATAAACGCCCACTGTGAAAGCATTCGCGCCGCTCACATACAAACAGGTGAATACAATCAGCAATCATTACAAACTCACTACCATTGGACTAATTGTACTATAAATCCCCCAAACAACATGGCCAATGCATCACTTGTGATCCACATCAGATCAAGTGCTTACCTTGTTACGCTGTTTTGAAAGATGGATGACGATGACATGGTAGACGCTGCTGGTGGTGCTATTGGCGAACTAGCTGTTGGTCGAATCAGGCAGCCTCGGCGGCTCAGACCGAGACGAAGGGGTCGTCTGGTTCGAGGTCCTCGTGTCTACAGGGTGAGACCCACCTTGGAAAACATGAGTGACTTTGAGGTTTTTGATAAGTATCGGCTCGATCGCGAACAGCTCATTGGCCTTTACGATCTTCTTAAACCTCATTTGGAGCCACGTATACAAATAAGGACTGCTGTTCCCCCCATGAGTAAGATGCTAAGCTGTCTATACGTCCTGGCCTCCGGGAGTTTTCAATCCGGAGAACTGTACATGCATGGCCTGGCTCAAGGTACATTCTCTGGGGTGTTTGATAACTTTCTGAACGCCATGGTACGTATCAGTAAGCAATACATAGGATTCCCACAGAATGATGGTGATTGGAGGCGCCTGAAGCGGGAATTCTTTGATATTGCTCAATTGCCCAATGTCTTGGGAGCCATTGATTGTACCCACATTGCGCTGCGTGCTCCAATTGATGACTTGCCCTTCAGAAATCGCAAACATTTTCATAGCCTCAACGTGCAGTATGTTTGTGACGCACGGATGAGGATTATGCATGTGTATGCGAATTTTGGAGGTGCTTGTCATGATGCCCGCATCCTCTCTCTGTCGTCCCTGTGGAGACAGTTTGAGGAAAGACAAATGCCCCCTGGTTATCTCGTTGGTGAGTATTTGTGCACAACATGGTTAATTATTTTGACAATTGCCCCTGTATTTTTTAACTGTTAGCGTCATGTTCAGCTATAGGATAAAATTTAACCATTTGTTATTTACCGACGCTAATGTCTATTTTTATTGAAATGCAGATATGTAGCATGTCTTACCTTAAGTGTTCAGATAGAGAATGCAATGTAAACATGTAGTTAGCATTTTACACAAGGTTTGTTTTAGGAGAAATACGCATATGTAGCATGTCTTAGATGAAATGGCAAGATATTATCTCATGCAATTTAACCCTGTCATTGTCTTTTTCTGCTAATGTCTATTTTTATTGAAATGCAGATATGTAGCATGTCTTACCTTAAGTGTTCAGATAGAGAATGCAATGTAAACATGTAGTTAGCATTTTACACAAGGTTTGGTTTAGGAGAAATACGCATATGTAGCATGTCTTAGATGAAATGGCAAGATATTATCTCATGCAATTTAACCCTGTCATTGTCTTTTTCTGCTAATGTCTAGTTTTATTGAAATGCAGATATGTAGCATGTCTTACCTTAAGTGTTCATATAGAGAATGCAATGTAAACATGTAGTTAGCATTTTACACAAGGTTTGGTTTAGGAGAAATACGCATATGTAGCATGTCTTAGATGAAATGGCAAGATATTATCTCATGCAATTTAACCCTGTCATTGTCTTTTTCTGCTAATGTCTAGTTTTATTGAAATGCAGATATGTAGCATGTCTTACCTTAAGTGTTCATATAGAGAATGCAATGTAAACATGTAGTTAGCATTTTACACAAGGTTTGGTTTAGGAGAAATACGCATATGTAGCATGTCTTAGATGAAATGGCAAGATATTATCTCATGCAATTTAACCCTGTCATTGTCTATTTCTGCTAATGTCTAGTTTTATTGAAATGCAGATATGTAGCATGTCTTACCTTAAGTGTTCAGATAGAGAATGCAATGTAAACATGTAGTTAGCATTTTACACAAGGTTTGGTTTAGGAGAAATACGCATATGTAGCATGTCTTAGATGAAATGGCTAGATACAGATTTATATATAATTTTTTTTATTTTTTTTATGTTTATGACAACTTTTAATATGGATTATGGTTTTTAAAAAATATATTTATACAACAATATACTAGTTTAAGTATTCTGTTTGAATTATGTTCTGTTCTAAATTTATAGGTGATTCTGGGTACATGAGCCGGCCTTGGCTCATTACCCCCTTGCGTAGCCCAACTGATGTGTCTGAGGAGCGCTACAATAGGGCTCATAAGAGAACCAGGGCGGTGGTTGAAAGGATGTTCGGGCTCCTGAAGATGAGATTCAGGTGCCTGGACCGTTCTGGAGGAGCACTCCAGTACAACCCAAAGAAGGTGGCTAAGATCGTTGTAGCCTGTAGCGTCCTGCATAATATTGCACAGCGGGCTGGGATGCTGCAGGCCGTCCCGGTGGACAGAGACCTCCTCAGAGATGAGGAGGATGATCCTGTTCTAGAGGGGGAATTCCAGGACGAGGGACTTGATGTCAGAGCAGACGTCATCAACCGCCACTTTAGACGGTAAATAATAGAAGTTACACTGGAGTATTTTCAATAGATGTGAACTCTAGGGAAATGACAAGTAGAGAATTGTGCAAACATGTTAGTATTGATCAAATGTTATAATAATATTTATTTCTCATAATATAGGTGATGCTCTGGGCATTGGGTCCTATAGCGAGTCTTTGCCACCTGGTTTTTATAGAGGACATCAGATGGTAAGTAGAAATGTATGGACTGTTGCTGGCATGATTTGTACACAAATACATAATATGGCATACATTTTTAAAAATATAACTTTGTTTACACATTACTTATGTACATAATCAGAAAGGGATACTCTAGAATGACTATGGTTCAATGTCACACAGAGGTTTGTTCTGCTCAATATGACTCATCTTCACACTTGATAGAAAATAACACAGGTTCATACACAGGCTTAGTAAGCTAGTGATAGATATTTATTATGAAATGGGGGGTGGGAGAGGGGTACAGAACTGATTCACACACTTGTATGAAATCTTTATATATAATTTCTTACATTAGGGAGATGACTTAATATAAAGACTGAAAGGGAACAATTTGAAGCCTGACAGTGAAGATTTCCAAGACTGACAGTGGGGAAAAAGCCAAGATTGAAATTGAAGTATACCAATGGGATCATGTCTGGCATATTTAAATTCTGCTGACCTTGAAAACCATACAAAGACATGTTCACATGGTAAGTGCAAACTATTTGATAGAATAAGGCTGTGGAGACATCCTATTGGAGACACTTAGATGATTTTCTATTTTGTAGATGGTATTTCCCAGTCCTCTATTTAATGAACTGATGAATAAGACACCTATTGAAGATCAACTGTTTACCCCTGAATTGACATTCAAAGACCATGCATTGTCCAGGTTGGTGTACCAATGCATGCTAGTGAAGACTGTAGAATATTAGTAGCTTACATACATTAGTCATATTTAGTTCTTAATTAGATATTTAGGGATCACAATCAGACACTTAGATGATTTTCCTTTTTAGATGGTATTTCCCAGTCCTCTATTTAATGAACTGATGAATAAGACACCTATTGAAGATCAACTGTTTACCCCTGAATTGACATTCAAAGACCATGCATTGTCCAGGTTGGTGTACCAATGCATGCTAGTGAAGACTGTAGAATATTAGTAGCTTACATACATTAGTCATATTTAGTTCTTAATTAGATATTTAGGGATCACAATCAGACACTTAGATGATTTTACTTTTTTAGATGGTATTTCCCAGTCCTCTATTTAATGAACTGATGAATAAGACACCTATTGAAGATCAACTGTTTACCCCTGAATTGACTTTCAAAGACCATGCATTGTCCAGGTTGGTGTACCAATGCATGCTAGTGAAGACTGTAGAATATTAGTAGCTTACATACATTAGTCATATTTAGTTCTTAATTAGATATTTAGGGATCACAATCAGAAAAAGGAATACATATTATAGTTGATATAGAGGTATTTGAATGGACATGAAATATTACATTTATGTTCAGCATACATATATTGTTTACATGTGATATACATTATTATGTATAAATTTAATTTTTGAAATTAAAATATTATTTTTAATCAACAATATAATGGTGTATGTATTTCATTAATTTAAAATGAATGTAATGATTATCTTTAAAAAATGTTGATCAAAGTTAGAGCATAGACACCATATGATTTTAAATGTATTTTATGAATATTTTACAACGTGTGTATTAACTTTGTTCCATTTTTATTATTTGTCATTTCAGATTGGCATCTGATGACTTCATGGAATATTTAATTATTTTCTATTAAATATATATTTTTTTTTAGCAGATTCTAATATATATCAATATAATCTGTAAATAAATAAAACTTGGACTCCCATGACTGGTAGTTGGCTATTTGACAAGCACATGCATAAGAGAAAATAATGCATTAATAGTAGAAAATAAAATTCTTCAGAGAATATTAAAAGATATATTTTAACATTAATTGGGGAGTCATATTCTTCAATGCTTTTATATAGAAAAAGTATATATTAAAAATATTTAGGATATGTATTAATATTATGATTGTTTTAACATTTAATAAGGTGAAGTGGTTCAATTACATGAAAGTGACAGTGTTGTTGAATGTAAAAAGAATTGTATAAGATCATGTATCTTCCTTAGGTATCTCAAAACATTATTAGAAAATATTTTACAATTATTACATTTATAAATGGTAGGTCATTTAACTTTATAATTTTTAATAATTAGTTATTGGATGCCAGGTTAATCTATGTAATTTTCTAGTGGAGTCATTTAACTATACTTAGTAATATTATGTATTTATTACAATCTTACCTCTTGGGTTAGACATCAAATATCTATATAGAATGTAATTTCCCCTTTAGTTTATTTTGTCAATGTTAAATCAAAATACAATATGTTTGTGTCCTTAAAGGGGTCATTCAAAATGTATATTTTGTATACATTGTTACAAATATCATACAAGAATTTAAACATATTTAGAATGTACTATAGAATTACATTCAGTCTTTAAATATACTTGTTAAAATAAAAATAAATGCACATATCTTAGTCAATGATATAAGGCATCTATATGCAAACAACAATCAGCATCAAAATAGCCTATGTAGAGATGTATTTAATCCACGAATATATATAATTACAATATAATGATTGAATAACAAAACATATTAAGTTGGTCAAATATAAGATTATGATACAAAATGCATACATAACATATAGCTTAATGTCCCTCTACGCTGAAGGCTAAAAAAGACCTCATTTAATAAATATATTTCAGTCAGTGTGTAAAACAATCTAGAAGTTAATCTAAATTTGCTTTACTCATATGTTAGACTCATTTAGCAAAAGGAAGGTGCCTAGGTTTATGATATATTAAGCATTATTGTGAAATGTTTATTTAAAGGGACATGAACTCAAAATATACTTAAAGGTAGCCATTTAAAAAAACAATGATTTATACATTCTGAATGAGTATTCTATTTTAATCAACTTTAAAACTTGTCTCATATTATGAATGCTCATTGTGATGTTGCTATCATTACTTTAGAAATAAGGCAGTAAATAGCTAATTTATTTGCTTCAGTACTCTGGACAGAACTTGATTGTTTGGAATAATTGATGCAACAATCGTCAAGGACAACCCAGGTTTTTATTAAACAATTGTCCGTAATATAAAATATCATTATTGATTTTCAAAGAAACATAACAAGATAACTTAACATTTGATAATCGTATTAAATAATAAAGTTGATTAACATTTCATGCTCAATCACCAATGGTAAATTTGTTTGGACAGTGTCCCTTTAAGAGCTTGAAATAGTGTATTTACTTCTCTTCCTATCTTGACATACTTTGCTTGAAAAGCATATCGAGATAGGCTCAGTAGATGAAGATTGGTGGATGCACAGAGATGCCTTATGTGATTGGCTCAACCATGTGCATTTAAATTTCTTATGTTGAGGATATATAAATACTAAGAGAAAATGATTTACATTTTAAAGTCTAAACAATCTTCTATCTCTACAGATCATTTGATACAATTGTTTGTAATGTCTCTTTAAAACTAAAGACGCCATTGCACAATAACATATATGAGCACTTCAGAGAAATACAAGCTCGAGGTTTATTTGCGAATAACAAAGCTGTAGTTTAACATTTATAAACAGATTATCAAAGTTACTGACATTCTTCCCGGAATTTTAACATTAATAAATATTGCGTGGGAAACGCATCTTCAAACACCAGATTAGCATATTTAAACATTAGTGTAATGTCACGCAATAGCACACAATCAATGTGCATTATAAATACATTTAATAGAGCAATGTCAATACTTCACAATAAATTTATTTAAAGAACAATAAAGACATACAATATTAAATGTGTATTTGTATTAAAGAAACAGACCGTTATTAAACCGAGAAATGTATACAACATTAATAATGTGACAGGATTAGATTTTAAAGAGTATTTAATCATTAATATTTCACGGATCACGGATATTAAATCTGCGTCACACATATCCGCATGACAGGCCCATGAGTTACAAATAAGTCTACATGAAAAATGAAGTTACAGCACCACCAAGCGGTATGTGTAAGGAAGTTACTAAGATATGAAACATTAAGGAACGGCCAATCAGAGTTCATCACACAAACACAACTTGAGTCAGGATGGTCTCACAGACATTATAACAATATTTCAAACTTTTATCCAATCAGATGTACAGATAAATTGTCCCATGGTGCATCTCATGTTTACTTCACCATATAAAAGTCCATTACACGTTGCCATCTTTGTCAGTTCTCTAATGCCTGCAGGCGTACTAGATATATTTTTATATATATATATATATTTGAGAAGACAACCCAGCAGGCATGTCAGTTCCCAGGTTCACCAAGGAGGAGAGCGCTGCACTGGTCCACGCCGTCAAGGACTTTTATCCCCAGCTGTTTGGGAACAAGAGGAGCTCGACAGATGCGCCTGTTAAGAAGGCCCTCTGGGAGTCTATCACCAATGCGGTTAGATTGGTGTGTGACGTCCAGAGGACCCAGGATCAGATCATGAGGAGATTCGGAGATATGAGGTTGCGTTTATCGAAAAAAGTCAACCTCATAAGGGACTGGGTACAAGCCCGTAAAAGAGGGGGCCAAAGAAAGGCCCCGCGGAAACTGTACCTACTCCCTTATGAGGTGACTTTATGCGAGCTCCTCAATCTCCGGGTCCCCAAAAGATTTAGATCCTCGCCATCCTCGGCCTCCTCTTCTTCCCTCCCAGCTGCGGGATCTGAAAGTCCTGACGCGGGGGACAGGGCAGATGCTTCTCCGTCCGGTGGCCTGGGAGGACCCGATAGAGAATCTGAACCAGGTAATTATCCAACTTCATATAATATTTATAATGTTAAAAATCCAAAATGTGTATTTAGTCAGATACTAAACCTATACAGATCTCACAACATACACTACATATGATGTTTAGATATCTGATTTTACATTAGTGATACATGAAATTGGAATGATGTTTCTTGCGCTCTACAGAATATGCGTCACAGAGCGGAAATGTAATTTCGCATCCACGTTAACATGGGTTTGCGGAAAGTGGCATTGCTTTATACATGTTGGTCAAATGACGGATGCGTAATTCCGCTTGGAATCATTGCGCAATGATCGCGAAAATGGCATTTCTCATCCACGTTAACATGGGTTTGCGGAAAGTGGCATTGCTTTATACATGTTGTTAAAAATTAAATGGAAAATCTTAGATTAGTGAAGAATACAGTATTCTTATTTTAAATATTATATCTAATAAAAAACGAATAATACTAATAAATTATAACATATGGCCATCAATTGATGATTATGTAATAACAAGCATATATTCTTAAAGATACAGTAAACAACACAACTGATTGAAAATAAGAGTCCAGGATATATTTATCATTCATTTAATTGCGGAAACTATTAACTCATGGGACTACCAAAGGATTAATATTTTTCTATTGATTTGTTATTAATGTAAATATTTTAAACATGGCATGATTAGTATTAATGATATGCAATCCTCATTTAATATATTACAGATATGGATGTGGCTGCTGGATCCTCAAGCCAGGGCTTGTCACAGTATGGTATGTCTCATTTTAATTGACATTTGTCTTAGAAACATGGAATGAACATTACATACTAAATACACATTGTTCTATATTTATATGTAATGTCTATTTAATAGATGAAAATTATATAATTATTCGGATATACTTAAATAACATATTTGATTTTAATTGCATGCTCAATACCATTCATTACATCAACATATGGAGTAGATAATTCATTAACAAACAACAACATTGTGGAATCTATTTAATTTTAGATTAAAGGGATACTGAACTACAATTATTAATATTGTCTTTCACATACAGTATGCAATATTAATAAACATAAAATATAATACTATCATCATATGTGACATATTCTATTGCTAAATGTATTTTAAAATAAAGAAAGTACGTTTATGTGCATCTAAATATTTGTTGACCAACCTGGGTTTATATTGATGATTGGTGGATACCTTCAACAAACAATATTTATTGAATCCAATATTCCTTATCTGCCTTTAAGATTAATATCGAACAACATTCGAATTATAATAGGAGTCAATGTTAAATCATTTTTTACAGTTTGAACATAGAAATCAATTATTTAAATTAATCATGTCAGTGTCCCTTTAAGACAAAATAGATTCATTCATCATTACATTATTTTTATTAAAAACTATTGATATATAAATCTAATTATCTGTTGGAGTTACTTTATATATATCTGCATACTCTAACAGCACCATGATTACATATTTGTAATAATAAAGTTTGTTATGTATTGTGATAAATATGTGTTGTGTCCTAAACAAGATTACTGTACATTGAAAAAATGGCTCGATGTGACACATGTTTGTTTAGATTTGTCAACAGATGCTCCTCAATATGTGGTTTGTGTGTATTCTTGTAACTTCTTAAGGACATATGACGGAATTATTCCGTCATAAAACAATTGAGCTAAGTGAAAGCTGTGTCCTTAAAGGGTTAAGAACATTGATCATTGGGTATATTTAGATATGCAATAGCAGCATCTGAGATGAATTTGATGTCTAATGTAGTCTGACATTAAACATATGTTGAATACAGATATGTTTACAGAATCCCCTTGATTCAATCAAGCATTTTCTGGTGTAATGACTGCTCTATTCTTCACATTTTAAAGTTGATTAATGTTAAAATTCTAGACAGATGTGATTTAGTGATATCCAAAATGTGTTTAATAATATATATCTATATCATTCATAGAGAGAGTTGGTGTGGGGAGCCCACAGGAATCCAGCAGTGACATAGAGCCGCCTTTGCGGTCTCCTGGTAAGTCCATTGACTCATTTATATGTAATTGAAGGTGTATTGCTAATCAATATTATGATCATGATTCCGATGAAGCATAACATTATAAAAAATCATAGAATTTATCTTCTGATTATATATTTATTTTTTATATTGAGCGATTAATAATTTCTACTTTATTATTCTACACATTTGTTATTCATAAGATGTCTAACATATGTTTTTTTCATTTTTTTTTTTTTTTAACAACAGTCATCAAGTGATACACACATGAGAAATCTTAAATGTTCTATGTACTATGCTTTTATGAATTTAACATTAAGACAAACAATACATTAATATTCTGATTTATTGACAATAACAAATCTATTGTCATTTGTATGCTCCATCAAAATGATGTAAATCATAACTTTGTGTGTGTATATCTTTAATGCAACATTGATGTGCGTATTTGAGCAACAGTAACATATGTTATAATATCTGATCTTAAGGTGTACACAACATGTTATGTTTTACAGAGATTGATGTCACATGTGGGATGGAGGAGGAAGAGGCTGCCTTGGAGTCTGATGGTATGTGAAATATATCTATCATGTTTCCAACATGTTTCTTTTTTTGAAATCATTTTATTGAAGACATTCAAAGTCTACAGCTTTTTCCCTTTAAAAAGGAATATTATTTGTCTGTTCAAATACACTACTGCCCCCTTTCTATATCAGGCAGCATGAAAATCTGCTTGTATATATTTTTTTAAGAATATATAATTCATGCCATCATTATGTCACATGCATATTCCATGCCAAAACACAATAATAAGTTTCACATTGTACAGACAGTCATTGAGATTCATCTGAGTGCCTATATAGATACCATATCCTCATTTCAGAATAGTTTACAGATTCAAACACACTTCGAGGTATATTGAAAACATAATCAATTTTAAATGCGTTGATTTGATGTCAGGATGTATGAGATGTTAATATATTTCTTTTACATTTTCAGATGGATCCACCACTTCTGGTCATCTGGATTCCGCCCCTGCCCAGTCACAGACCCCTCCCCGTGCACACACCCCTGACCATGGCCACACCTCTGCACACACCCAGAGCCCTTCCCATCACCAAACCCATGACCATGCCCCGACCACTGCCAGCCCTTCCCATATTTCATATCCTGTCCCTCCCAAAAAACGCCCATACACCCCCCTTCGCCGCTCTCCCCGTATTCTGGCCCGTACAGCTGCCCAGACCCAAACTCCCCACTCCCCAGCTGTACGGCCTACCCTGGAGCAGCAGCTCACCACTCCCCAAGCCATTCCCATCCCTCCCCGAGCCAATCCCATCCCTCCCCCCTGTTTAAACCTTCATTGTCCTGGGTGTCAGATTGTCCTTCCCAGGCACAGCTGTAAGTATCATTCTAAATACACTTTATAAGATACTTAAAGGTACAGTGAAGTTAAATTGGTTAAATTGTGATTCAAATCCAGCATGCAATGTTAAGCCAATGTATAATAGAATACTCTTATGAATTATTCGTCATTCTCTTGATATATTTATTGAAAACAACTTATTCCTATAATTAGTTTAAACAATAAAATAAATGTGGCCATCATTTCTTTATTGTTGGATGAATGTATCCATCAACCAGCATGCACAAACAAGGTTCATCAACAAATATTGGCTTCCATAAAAACCAACATTCTTGCATTCAAAATATAGCTTGACAATTAAAACATATAATGAATATGTGTAATTTCTAAAGATTTGTCATGTCATGCTCTATCTGAATCAGTCCATTAAATATTTAGGTTCAGTGTCCCTTTAATTGGATATCACTACATATACCAAACACCACTACTTGGATCCAAAATTTTATGTCCAAATGTGGATACATTATCTCTTGTCTAACCCAGTGGGAATGTAATTTCTTCTGGTTGCTATGTTTACACAGCTTGTCCTCAATGCCAAAATGTTTAAGGATAGGTGTGCCTACCACAGTCTAAATTGAATTTTTAAATTGCTGATGTAAGTACAATGTAAATCCTTTAACAAGATTTGATACACTCAAGCTGTATAAGTGGATCATCTAAAACCAATTAAAGGGTTCAACATGTTTGAGTAACATGAGCCTTTAATGATTTCTGTCTGTCTGAATAACCTAATTCATGTGTAAAGAATATATGAAAAATAATTGATGTAAATAATTATTTGTCTTTATGATGACAATGTATGTATTAAAATATTTTATTCTGTTGTGTAATTATCCTTAATA
This sequence comes from Bombina bombina, assembly GCF_027579735.1. NCBI lineage: Eukaryota > Metazoa > Chordata > Amphibia > Anura > Bombinatoridae > Bombina > Bombina bombina. The sequence continues at coordinate 159,223,335 of NC_069507.1, read as the reverse complement.
TTAATTTTTATTTTATTTTAGGCTGTGACTCAGCATGGCTCATGCTAGAAGGGATAGCAAGAGTAGAGCAGGCCGTGTTGAGGAACGCAGCTGTCCTGAGAGGGATGAACGACACCATGCAGGCCCAGCTCCGGGTTCAGGACTTGACTCTGCGTGAAATTATGCAATTACGTTCAAGGCCTGAATCTGGAGCTGGACATGCACAGGACAATGAAGAGGATGACCAGTAAGTGGAGGATCTGGATATGCTCCATGGTGGCAGATAATAATCCTCCGTCCACATGTTGAATTTGTATTTATATTGTTGCCATTTGGCCTTTTTATCAGTTTTTTGTTGTGCCTGTTGCACTCTTTTACCTTGTCATGTGTCTCCAATGAGGCTATGCTGGCCCTTGGCAACTCTCTTCATGGACTGTGATGCACTGTGTTACCTTGTCATGTGTCTCCAATGAGGCTATGCTGGCCCTTGGCAACTCTCTTCATGGACTGTGATGCACTGTGTTACCTTGTCATGTGTCTCCAATGAGGCTATGCTGGCCCTTGGCAACTCTCTTCATGGACTGTGATGCACTGTGTTACCTTGCCATGTGTCTCCAATGGGGCTATGCTGGCCCTTGGCAACTCTCTTCATGGACTGTGATGCACTGTGTTACCTTGTCATGTGTCTCCAATGAGGCTATGCTGGCCCTTGGCAACTCTCTTCATGGACTGTGATGCACTGTGTTACCTTGTCATGTGTCTCCAATGAGGCTATGCTGGCCCTTGGCAACTCTCTTCATGGACTGTGATGCACTGTGTTACCTTGCCATGTGTCTCCAATGGGGCTATGCTGGCCCTTGGCAACTCTCTTCATGGACTGTGATGCACTGTGTTACCTTGTCATGTGTCTCCAATGAGGCTATGCTGGCCCTTGGCAACTCTCTTCATGGACTGTGATGCACTGTGTTACCTTGTCATGTGTCTCCAATGAGGCTATGCTGGCCCTTGGCAACTCTCTTCATGGACTGTGATGCACTGTGTTACCTTGTCATGTGTCTCCAATGAGGCTATGCTGGCCCTTGGCAACTCTCTTCATGGACTGTGATGCACTGTGTTACCTTGTCATGTGTCTCCAATGAGGCTATGCTGGCCCTTGGCAACTCTCTTCATGGACTGTGATGCACTGTGTTACCTTGCCATGTGTCTCCAATGGGGCTATGCTGGCCCTTGGCAACTCTCTTCATGGACTGTGATGCACTGTGTTACCTTGTCATGTGTCTCCAATGAGGCTATGCTGGCCCTTGGCAACTCTCTTCATGGACTGTGATGCACTGTGTTACCTTGTCATATGGCTCATATATTCCTTATTTTTACAAGATTATTTATAAACGTTGTGTATGTTTTCTTACATACTAATAAAATAAATTTTATTTCACAAATCTTTGTCCTCATTCTTCCTGTTATTTTTTGCAAGCTCTAGTTTATGTTGTTTATCCTTAAAGGGACCTAACAAATCTATTTGTTATAATGAAATCATATATGTAAGACAATAGTAAATGACTTTAAGATTAACATCTCCAATGTAATCTTATTATTTGTGTTTATATTATTTTCTCTTAGCTCTATCATTGCCTGATTATGATTAGCAGAGTAATTTCTTTATATATGTATATATATTTTTGTATTTGTGTATATATGTATATTTAAATGTTCATATCCATGTGTGTATTTATAAACTCTGCATGAATTGATGCACCTTTACCAAATGATCTGAGTATTGATACAATGATATAATCCCTGTAAAGTGTTCATTTTATTTAAATAGTATTGACTATGTGTATGCTCTTTTTAAAAACAAAATAATGTCCCTTTAAGTGATGTTGATCACTATTGTAAATGAATGTATTTCCATTTGTAAAGCGTTTTTGTCCTTTTTACAAGAACAAGGACATATAGTTTTCTTAATAAACAATCTTATTGTAATGTTGACAGCACCTGTATTTCATTTTCAAATCTATATTATTGTCAAAGTGTAACCAAATCAATCTCTGTGTGTAATACAAATAATGTAGATGATGAATATTAGTTAACTAATATGTTAACAAAATACATCTCCTCCCATATATGGCTATAGGTAGGCTGACCATAATTAAACTTGAATAAATGACACGTTTAATCAATACATGTATAACTATTGTTATTCAACAACAATCCAAACATATCTTAAAACATCAATGGCATATGTATTTCTCATGTGTATCTTTTAAATGTTAAAGATATACACCATAGCTATAGTTCAAGGGACAGTCAAGTCCGAAAAGATGATTCATGATTTGGTGACATTCCTAGATAGCAATCTACACACATACTAGTTCCTAAAATATAAATACGTTTCTTAATGATATGCCAAGATGTCACTGAGTCCTTGTATTGTCTGCGGTTTTTCAGCGATCTCGGATGCGCCATGTTGCTTAAGACGTCACCTGCCAGGCTGTCCAATGATTCCTTGTATTGACTGACGTTCTTACGTGATCAGGAATATGCCTTTTATTGGATTGCGTTTTGACGCGATCAAGGATGCGCCTTTTTTTTTTGGGCGTTCTTACGTGATCAATAATGTGCCTTTCATTGGATGGCGTTCTTACGTGATCAAGGAAGCGCCATGTTAAGACGGCACATGTAAAGTTAAAAAAACGTGTGATTGGATTGCGTAGTCCCGCAATATTTGTGCACGTTAAAAACGTTTATGACTGCATGCAATTTTAAAAAGCTTGCGAATATGTATTATTTGCATCATGTTACATTGTTGACCCGTAGCTGATAAAGACCAACACATTCTCTTTTGCTGGATGTCTGGTTGAATCAACGAACGAAAGCAAAATGTTTTCATGCATAGGATATTTCTAGGCAAGTGCAAATCTCTACAGTCCATGTTTAATATGTTTGTCAACAATGTTCCTTTTTCTTAAAAATTAATGTTGTGTTTAATGTTGAACATATCTAATTAATAAATATGCGCTATTGTGTTTGAATAAAGTAATCAATATGCATTTATCATATGCTAAATATATGATGCCGACTTCTTCTAAATGTAATTTCGTTGTATATTTTATGAAAGGTTCATTAGACACTCACATTATAAATAAAAATATTTGATTTTGTCTCTAGTTAGATAGTCCATTGTTTAACCAATAGGTTTATTTTGTCTTGTGTTGTAAGAAAATGTAAGTAATTTTCTTACTCCTCGCAAAGCCAATGAGTTTCATGTGAGTACCATCTCCAGCTTTGTCCAGTTTGTGTAAAGGTTCTTTTCATATGTTAATGATGGGGTATTGTGTTTTACGGTTGTAATGGTGGTTCATCTATATTTAAAATATAGCTAACCCTATTTTATTTGCAAGTGTTTGAAGCTTTTTAATATTGCTATCAGTATATGTTAATCTTGTTGTTTGTAGTAGTGTCTATTACATACAGTTATGTAAAAAATATAGGATACTGTCCCTTGAATGCAAATGTTGTTTTTTTGTATCATGTATGAGATCCACATAGTTTAATCTTCAAATATATTTTTGTTAGCATATTTCACCCCCCCACTCCTAAAAGGACTTTAAACCATATTCATTGTTAAAATAAAAATAGTTACAATAAAATATTAACACAATAATGTCTCTTAAAGAAAATAGACTTTATTTAACACGTCAATATAAATGTTATTTTCAAATTTTTTTTTTGACAAAGTACATGTAGATATAGCAACAAGCTTAAAATGTGTTAGCATATGTAATGTTGTTAAAGGGACAGTTTCGAAAAAAAATTTTTTAACATTATTCGAAAAGTCAATTCTGTAATAACAAGGATATCAAATGTTTCTCAACAATTGAACATTTGCTATCTAAATTTGCTATCTAAACCTATGAGGTTGGTGTGCTCATTTCTTAAATCTTGAAGAGTGCTTGTAATCATTATACAATTTGAGCACTAGAGGGCATTTGGATAGCATTTGTATATGTAAAATCTTGTGCTCATACAGCATATTATTGACCATGTATTGATCATTGATATCTAAAATGTTGTTATGTCAGAACAACAAATAAGTGGTCATTTTTCATAGTCATAGATACAAGGGTAAGCACATAAGTCACACATGTATTTCTCCATGTTTTGTTGTTTCAAACTTTATAATGCGTAATACAGTGTTTTCTTTGTAATCAATAATTTTCTGACTGTCCCTTTAAGCTGTGTTATTGGCATTCAAACAGTAATATGCCATCATGGATAATTGTTATGGTAATTTAGTTAGCGATTCGGGAAACAGTTTGGACATCACATCACAGAAACCAATCAATATCATGAACAAGGATAGGTATGTGATGATGTGGTTTTCACACACTTATAACCCACACTCTGCAAAGAATCTTCCTCCATGGACCCGGTCCCATAGAAGTCGATTATATACAGAGTGTGGTCCACAAGTGTATGAAAACCACATCATCACATACCTATCCATTACCCAAAAAAAAAAATTTAAGATGGAAAAAAATACTTACTTCCTCTTCCTTCCCCTCTTCCCACGGGGCTGAGGCTCTGGGAGAGGCAACTGCCGACTCCGAAGAGTCCTCCTTGGAGCTGTTGTGGGAGGAGTGGAAGGAAGAGTACTGGGACGACCAAGGTGAGGAGTAGATGGCTGAGGAGGAGGAGGAGAAGATGGATGAGGAGGAGAAGATGGCTGAGGAGGAGGAGGAGTAGATGGCTGAGGAGGAGGAGGAGTAGATGGCTGAGGAGGAGGATGAGATGGGCCGGCAGGAGGAGATGGCCCAGCAGCAAGAGGCCCAGCAACAAGAGGCCCAGCAACAGGAGGTAGACCAGCATGCGCCTCCCGGAAAAATGTGAACATTTCCTGATGAAGATTGAACATTCTTGTTTGTCCTTCTTGTATTGTATTCAGTATACTGATTATTTCGTTTTGGCCTTGAATTATTTGATTCTGCCCATCAAGTATTCTGCGTCGTCCTTCTATGTTTTCTATCCGGGAGGTACGCATCTGGTCTATGTACTCCAGTAGAACCCGCACCTCCGCTATTTCTTCTTGTTGTGCCTGTTGAACCCGTGCACGGCGGGGTGCCCGTGCACGGCGGAGTGCGGGTCTTTGAGGGACCTCGGGTTCCGCGGGTTCAGCGGGATCCTCCTGTGCTTCCGGGGCCTCTTGATCATCTCCCGTGCGATGTTCGTCACGGGGGGCCTCTTCCCTCCGAAGTGGGAATTCCTCACCACCACTCTCATCCCGGGGAGATGCAGGAGGCTGTGCTGCCTCGTCCCCAGACTCTGTATATTAAAAAAATAAGAAAAAAAGAAATGTATATATTAGCATATTTGCAAATAAAGGTTTAAATGACTTAGCTTACGATACAATTACAAATGCAGAATCATTAATCCACTTTGAAATCTAACAAACAATCAATTCTATTTCCGCTTTTTCTAAACAGTGTTTGTGATATCTGGTCAATGTGAATGTTTTTGCGTTTGTTTTCAGTCTGTTTAAATGCACACCTAACCTATAGCCTAGATACTGATGTAACCGCTAAGTAATAGAATGCGTGTAAACAGCGTAATAGCATTAATCGGATCCTTAACACATGAAACCCAATGTTTTATCTTTCATGATTTATAAGCATACATTTAGTATCAACTTTCGAATGTACTTTTGTTATCTAATTAGCTTCATTCTCTGGATATTCTTTGCTGAAAAGCATATCTAAATATGTTTATAAGATTCTGATTGTTAGCTGAATATAGCTGCCTCCTGTGATTGTTTCACCGTGTGCATGGCTATTTCTTCATTAAAATATATCTCAAGAATTAATCAAATTATGTAATATAAGTACATTTGAATGTTTTGTCAAATTGTATTCGCTACCTCAATCATGAAAGTAAATGTTTGCGTATAGTGTCCATTGAAATACATTCGTATGTGAAATTATTGTTCAATGAGCTTACCGTCAGATGAGAGTGGCAGGTTCCCGGTATCGATTCCTCCGATACCGACTACTTCCACCTCGGAGATGCTGGGCCGCAACATTTCCTCCCATCTGCAGTACTCCATTTCAAGGGCAGGGCCGCCACCGGTCCCTGCGGCATGTCGGGCCTCCAGGCTTAACTTTTTTTTAAGTTCAAGTTTACAGTCCCGGTACCGATGTTTGATGGAATCCATATCCCGGTTCCGGCCACCCACTGCATTGACTGCATTCCGAATCTCGTTCCAGAGCCTCCTCCTGTCAGTCGGGGTAGTCTTCTGGTGCTGCAGCATCCTATACCTGGCCATATAGGCCTCTACGAGGGCCTCCTTCTCCTCCATCGTAAACCTCGCCTCCCTAGTCGCCTTGGCCTTCCCCTGTGACGATGCCCTCTGTTTCCCGGACTGTGAAGCCCTACTCTGACCGCCACTGGGCCCAGCCACTTGGTCATCTTGAACCAAGTGGCTGGGTCCACCCACCGCTTCCACCCCCGCTTCCTGCCCCCCTTCCTGCCCCCCTTCCTGCCCTGTTCCTCTCCCCCTCCCTCTACTCCCCCCTCTACCTGTCCCCTGCCTGGCCTCCATCTCCTCCCTAAACTAAACCCCAAATAATCAAAAAAAAGTGAGTGTGATGAAATGAAAGGGGGTCAAAATAAAGAACTAAAAAGACAAAAAAGGTGCTTAAAGTGTGAGGGATGTAAAAAAAAAAAAAGAGGGTAAGGAGTATTTAAATAAACGAAAAGAATAAGACTAAAAGGAGGATATGTAAACTAAATGTAACTAGGGGATGGGTATGGGATGGGTATGGGGTATGGGATAAGAGTAAATGGGATGAAAGGGAATGGGACTACAAGGAATGGGGTATGGAGTGTAGTATGAGGGGGTAGGGGGTATGGAGTGTATGTAGTGTTATTGATAAGTGTATGTATGTATTGAATGTGTTTGCGTGTAAATGTGTTAAGTGTACAGATAAATCACTCGCTCGCTAACTAACACTACTTCTAATTCTCAATAACAAACACTCCCACTAACGCTCACTAACTACCACTAACTGACGCTCACACTAACAACTATCACTAATAACTCCCACTAACTCACTCACGCTCCCACTAACAGACTCTCTCCCACTCCCGCTAACTCCCACTAACTCACTCACTCTCTCACGCTAACACTACCAACTGACTATCTCACGCTAACACTACCAACTGACTATCTCACGCTAACACTACCAACTGACTCTCTCACGCTAACACTACCAACTGACTCTCTCACACTAACACTAACTCACTCTCAAAAATTCGCAAAATCTCTATTCTTAAATCTCCAAAGACCCACCAGCAACACAGTCAAAGAAGCCCTGCTTGTGTGGTGCTTATATACCCTGTGTAAATGTTTAATGATGTCCCAATTTCCATTGTAATTAGTGTTCAGGTGTGCTTTATTAGCAATTAATATTATTGCAATGTGTATTAGGTGTGTTAATTTGCGCATGCTCATTTTGAGTTGGTATTTGTGGAATGTGTAGAATGCGATGATGTCATAGTGGTCGTTTTCTCTAACATTGTCCAATAGTATTCTTTTTAAATGTGAATTTGCGATGGTGTGTTCTTCGTGAAGTGTTGTATATGTATGTTTTTCATAATATATAATGATATTGAATGCGATTTTTTTTTTAGTGTATGTATATATTTTTTAATCCTTGTTGTTATTGTGCGATTTTCCGCATCTTAAAGTATATGCGTATTCCCCGTATAAATAGTATTAAAACTTCCCCCGCTTGTGAATGTGTAATGCTTGTGTGCTTTGTTGATTGATTGATGTTGTGACATTTGCGGCGTGTTATTGTTGTGCATGATGTGGTATGCGTCATATGACCGAGCTGTGCGTATTCTCGCGAGATCGAGTGTTAGGTAAAAAAAGCTATTTTTTGACTTTCCCATTGATCTCTATGGGAGACTGTCTAACGCGGGCAGGATTACGCGTGTGACATACACGCGTTAGGAGCATCGTTAGATGGTCTTATATTAACTCTAAATACCGGAGTCAAACAATGACGTGCGTTAGACATAAAACACGCGTGGCGTTAACAGCCCATCTACCGCCGAACTCTAAATCTAGCCGTAAGAATGGTAAATTAACTACACCTCTGGTTCAGCACTTTAAAATCTGTCATCAAACAAGTATCAAGTCATTAAGATAGACCATTATAGAACAGGTCAGAACAAATAAAAGAGGAGGTGACAGAGAAAGATTGCTGGAAAAAAGAGAGGTGTTTTGGATACACAGACTCAGGACCAGAGTCCCAGAAGGGTTAAACTCAGAATTTGACCTAATAAATTTCTGGGAATAAGAATCCTGGTCCTGGGTCTGTGTTTCCATCCATTTTTTAGCTCTGATATGTGTAACTACAACACTGTGTCTTCACATACCTGTTTAGTATAGATTCGAGAGAGAAAAATATCTATACATTAAAAAATATCTTTTGTATATATATATATAGATATGTGTGTAATCTGTAGGCTTGTCAACATTGAATCAGGTTTTCACTTTGTTGGTTCATATGTATTGTTTAACAAAGTATTTATACATATTTATTGAACAAATCAGGAGGAGGAATTTGGAAAATTTACTATCTCCTTATAATTAACAAATGTTCTAACAAGCATTGATGTGACTTTTTGTTTAGATTACTTTAGATTACATTATATCAGGGTTCACCTTTCAAAAAGTATTAAGCTTATTTTATTCTCATTCATGTATGGTTGATTGTTTTAGTTTAAAATTCACATTTGATGTGTATATCATAGATTTTTGATATGGGACAAATGTCTTTCTGTTATTTGAGAAGGGCTGGATATAGCTTCACTCCAGGTATGGTTTTAATTATCTTTTAACCAATCAGGTAACAGGAACCAGTTTATAGGACTGGTGCTCACCTGAGACTGTAGCTACGATTACGGCTTAATTGCCGAAACATGTCAGCAATCAGTCACTGAAGTGAAGCTATCTCTAACTGCTGCACAGCTTGTGAATCCTTTACCCTTGTTGGGACAAAGATTTTTTATTTGCAATAAAAGAAAAGAAATTGGAACTTACCACCGGCTGTCTGTGCACCTCATTTGTTATTGTTGAAATTATCTTAAATTTGGACATATGTGAAAACTTTTAAGCTGTTTTACAAAATTGTGCGCTTTTTATTTTCTTAAAGGCACAGTACCGTTTTTTTTTTAAAATTGTGTTATCTCACTAAATAGAGTGTTTAACGACTTTGTGGTGTTTACATAACCTGTTTAACTCTGACACTAAGGAAGTTCAATGTTCTATGTGTTTAGAAGCCATTGTGGAACCCCCCCTTATATTGTGCCCTTCTTGTACTGAAAGGGCCTTACACTGTAAAGAAAATATTTTATGTAATGAAAGTGTGTCTAAGGATGATTCTCAGTCTGTAGAGAATCAGGATACGCCATCTAATTCTCCCCAAGTGTCTCAACCTTTAACGCCCACTCAAGCGACGCCAAGTACCTAGTGCGTCTACTTCTTTTAATTTGCAAGATATGGCTGCAGTGATGTCTACTACCCTTACAGAGAGGTACTATCTAAACTGCCAGGTTTGCAGGGTAAACGCAGTAGGTCAGGTATTAATGTAAATACTGAACCCTCTGATGCCTTAGTGGCTATTTCCGATACACCCTCACAATGCTGATTTGGGGGTTAGGGATTTTATGTCTGAGGGAGAACTTTCAGAGTCAGGAAATGTATTACCTCAGACAGACTCGGACGTCACGTCCTTTGAATTTAAACTGGAACACCTCCCCCTGTTGCTCAGGGAGGCTTTAGCGACTCTGGATGATTGTGACCCTATCACAATTTCCCCAGAAAAATTGTGTAAAATGGACAAATATTTAGAAGTACCTACTTACACGGATGTTTTTCCGGTTCCTAAGAGAATTTCGGAAATTGTTAAGAGGGAATGGGATAGACAGGTTTTCTCCCCCTCCTAACTTTAAGAAAATGTTTCCTATATCTGACACCATACGGGACTCCTGGCGATTGGTCCCTAAGGTGGAGGGAGCTATATCTACTCTAGCTAAGCGAACAACTATACCCATTGAAGACAGTTGTGCTTTTACAGACCCTATGGATAAAAAATTAGAGGGTCTTCTAAAGAAACTATTTGTTCACCAGGGTTTTCTCTTACAGCCTGCATTGTTCCAGTAACTACTGCAGCTGCCTTTTGGTTTCTAAGTCGCCTGGAAGAGTCTCTGAAGGTAGAGACACCTTTAGAGGACATTTTAGACAAAATATAGGCTCTTAAATTAGCCAATTCATTTATTACTGATGCTGCTTTTCAAATTGCAAAATTAGCAGCGAAAGACGCATGCCATTCTGGCGCGCAGAGCATCATGGCTAAAGTCGTGGTCCGCTGACGTATCGTCTAAATCTAAGTTTTTAACTATTCCCTTCAAAGGTAAGACCCTATTCGGGTCAGAGCTGAAGGAAATAATCTCTGACATTACTGGAGGTAAGGGGCACGCCCTACCTCAGGACAAGTCCCTCAAGATGAGGGGTAAACAAAATGATTTTCGTTCCTTTCGAAATTTTAACGGAGTATCCTCTGCTTCCTCTTCCTCCACTAAGCAGGAAGGGAACTTTGCTCAATCCAAGTCGGTCTGGAGACCTAACCAGGCCTGGAATAAAGGTAAACAAGCCAAGAAGCCCACTGCTGCTACCAAGACAGCATGAAGGGGCAGCCCCCGATCAGGGACCGGATCTAGTTGGGGGCAGACTCTCGTTCTTTGCTCAGGCTTGGGCAAGGGATGTACAGGATCCTTGGGCATTGGAAATTGTGACCCAGGGGGACCAGCTGGAATTCAATTATTTCCTCCCAAGGGGGAGATTCATCTTTCACGTCTGTCTGTAGACCAGACAAACAGAGAGGCGTTTCTTACGCTGTGCAAAAGACCTTTACACAATGGGTGTAAGTTGCCCAGTTCCAGAACAGGGGCAGGGGTTCTACTCAAATCTATTTGTGGTTCCCTAAAGAGAAGGAACCTTCAGACCAATTTTAGATCTCAAATGTCTAAACAAATTTCTCAGAGTCCCATCGTTCAAGATGGAGACCATTCGTACAATTTTTGCCAATGGTCCAGGAGGGTCAATATATGACCACTGTGGATCTGAAAGATGCGTACCTTCACATTCCTATCCACAAGTATCATCATCAATTCCTATGATTTGCCTTTTAGGACAAACATTATCTGTTGGTGGCCCTTCCCTTCGGGTTGGCCACGGCTCCCAGGATCTTCACAAAGGTTCTAGGGTCCCTTCTAGCGGTTCTCAGGCCGCGAGGCATAACGGTGGTGGCCCAATCTGGACGATATCTTGATCCAGGCGTCAATCTATTATCTGTCCATATCTCAAATGGACATCGTGTTGTCATTTCTAAGAACTCACGGTTGGAATGTGAATATAGAAAACAGTTCACTGGTTCCACAGACAAGAGTTCCATTCCTGGGAACTCTGATAGACTCGGTAAACATGAAACTATTCTGACAGAAGTCAGAAAATCAAAGATTCTAAATACTTGCTGAGCTCTGCAGTCCTTTCATCGGCCATCAGTGGCTCAGTGTATGGGAGTCATCGGACTAATGGTAGCAGCGATGGATATCATCCCGTCTGCTCACTTCATCTCAGACCACTACAACTGTGCACGCTCAGTCAGTGGAATGGGGATTATGCAAATTTATCTGCTCAGATAAATCTGGACCAGGAGACCTGAGACTCTTCGGTGGTGGTTGTCACTGGACAATCTGTCCCAAGGGATGTGCTTCCGCAGGCCATCTTGGGTAATAGTAACAACGGACGCCAGTCTCTTGGACTGGGGTGCAGTCTGGTATTCCCTGAAGGCTCAGGGTGTGTGGACTCAGGTGGAGTCTCAATTGCCAATCACTATTCTGGAACTGAGAGCGATATTCAACACGCTGCTGGCGTTGCCTCAGTTGGCTTCGGACAAATTCATAAGATTCCAGTCGGACAATATCACGACTGTGGCATGTATCAATCATCAGGGGGGAACAAGGAGTTCTCTAGCGATGATAGAAGTATCAAAGATAATTCGATGGGCGGCTCACTCTTGCCATCTGTCTGCGATCTATATCCCAGGAGTAGAAAACTGGGAAGCAAATTTTCTAAGTCGTCAGAGGTGCTTGCATCCTTGATTCATCAATAGGGCACACCAGAATTGGATCTGATGGCATCTCGACAGAATGCCAAACTTCCACGTTACGGGTCCAGATCAAGGGATCCCCAGGCTGTACTGATAGATACTCTAGCAGTACCTTGGTCGTTCAACCTGGCTTATGTGTTTCCACCTTTTCCTCTCCTTCCTCGTGTGATTGTCAGGATCAAACAGGAGAGGGCTTCAGTAATTCTAATAGCGCCTGCGTGGCCACGCAGGACCTGGTCAGATCTAGTGGATATGTCGTCTCTGCCACCGTGGAGACTGCCATTGAGAAGGGACCTTCTCATTCAAGGTCCTTTCCAACATCCAAATCTAACTTCTCTGCAGCTGACTGCTTGGAGATTGAACGCTTGATTTTATCTAAGCGGGGTTTCTCTGAGCCAGTCATTGATACTCTGATTCAGGCTCGCAATTACTAGAAAAATTTGCCATAAAATATGGCGTAAATATCTTTATTGGTGTGAATCCAAGGGTTACTCATGGAGTAAGATTAGGATTCCTAGGATTTTGTCTTTTCTCCAAGAAGGATTGGAGAAGGGATTATCAGCTAGTTCCTTGAAGGGACACATTTCTGCTTCACAAGCGTCTGGCAGATATCCCAGATGTTCAGGCTTTTTGTCAGGCTTTAATCAGAATCAAGCCTGTGTTTAAAACAATTGCTCCGCCATGGAGCTTGAATTTAGTTCTTAATGTTCTTCAAGGGGTTTCGTTTGAACCCATGCATTACATAGATATTAAACTGTTATCTTGGAAAGTTTTGTTTTTAGCAGGTATTTCTTCGGCTCGAAGAGTTTCTGAGCTTTCTGCATTACAATGTGATTCCCCTTATCTTATATTCCATTCTGATAAGGTGGTTTTGCGTACTAAACCTGGATTCCTTCCTAAGGTTGTTTCACATAAGAATATTAATCAGGAAATTGTGGTTCCTTCTTTGTGTCCTAATCCTTCCTCTAAGAAGGAACGTTTGTTACATAATTTGGATGTGGTTCGCTCTTTAAAGTTTTATTTACAAGCGACCAAGGATTTCCGTCAAACATCTTCCCTGTTTGTTTTTTATTCTGGGAAGTGTAGCGGTCAAAAAGCTACGGCTACCTCTCTTTATTTTTGGCTGAAAAGCATCATCCGTTTGGCATATGAGACTGCTGGACAGCAGCCTCCTGAAAAAATTACAGCTCATTCTACTAGAGCGGTGGCTTCCACTTGGGTTTTTAAAAACGATGCTTCTGTTGAACAGATTTGTAAGGCTACGACTTGGTCCTCCCTTCATACTTTTTCCAAATTTTCCAAATTTGATACTTTTGCTTCTTCTGAGGTTATTTTTGGGAGAAAGGTTCTTCAAGCAGTGGTGCCTTCCGTTTAGGTTCCTGTCTTGTCCCTCCCTTTCATCCGTGTCCTAAAGCTTTGGTATTGGTATCCCACAAGTAAGGATTAAACCCGTGGACTCGGTATATCTTGTAAAAGAAAAGGAAATTTATGCTTACCTGATAAATTAATTTCTTTTACGATATACCGAGTCCACGGCCCACCCTGTCATTTTGAGACGGGATTTATTTATTTTTATAAACTTTAGTCACCGCTGCACCTTGTTAGTTCTTTCCCTTTCTCTTCCTATACCTTCGGTCGAATGACTGGGGGGAGGAGTTAAGGGAGGAGCTATATAGCAGCTCTGCTGTGGTGCTCTTTGCTACTTCCTGTTAGCAGGAGGATTATATCCCACAAGTAAGGATGAAACCCGTGGACTCGGTATATCGTAAAAGAAATTAATTTATCAGGTAAGCATAAATTTCCTTTTTTTTAAATTTATTTTGTTTAAATCAAATGCAGTAAATGGCTACGTATAATTTTAAAGGTATTTTCCAGAATAAAAATTACATAAATAAATTAAATGTTCTAGGTTTCATTCTATACATTGTCAAAGATGAGAACATTGAATACCCCTGTAATGCTCAAAAATGAAATGATGCAGTCATCAGCAGGTGTACTAAAGTATACTCAAATCACCAGCTGCATCCTTATTTGGAGTGGCGTGGTAGTGTTCTTGGTGTAAAAAGAAAATGGTCTAACTGAATAGAGAATTTTAATTTTTGCACTAGATTGCACTTTAACTAAACATAATATTTTAGGGTATGGTAATCAATTCAAAATATATAAGCTAAGATAGGACTATAGTTATATGAGCAATAAGCATTATAACTGCCTTTACATGAACATCTTTGAATAGGTACTATGGCTGTGGGCTTGTGGTACCAGAATGCTTGGAGAACTGTAGAATTTTGGATCTTGGCAGTGGAAGTGGAAGGGATTGTTACATGTTGAGCAAGCTCGTTGGACAGAAAGGCCATGTCACCGGAATAGATATGACTGATGAACAGGTATATTATGAGTTTTGTTTATTTATTATTATTATTACCACTAAATTTTGTAGCGTTGAATCTATAATACTTGCAGATTCTGCTTTTGACTTTACAAGCTAGGGACGTGTTTGTCATTTTCTTATTATCGTAGTGTTCCCCCCCCCATTAAATTAACCTTCAAGGGATATGAAACCAAAAATTTGTCTTTTATGCTTCAGATAGAGCATGACATTTTAAACAACTTTCCAATTTACTTCAATTAGCAAATTTGCATCATTAATTTTAGTATTCTTTGTTGAAGAAGAAGCATTGTACTACAGGAAGCTAGCTAAAAGCATCGGGTGAACCAATGACAAGTGCCTTATATGTACAGCCACCAATCAGCAGGTATCTCCCAGTAGTGCATTACTGCTTCTGAAGCAACCTAGGTATTATTTTCAACAAAGGATACCAAGAGATCAACGTATATTAGATAATATAAGTACATTTGGAAAGTTGTTTTAATATTGTATGTTCTGAATCATGAAAGAAACATTTTGGGTTTCATGTCCCTTTCAGTTCTTTTGCATTATGGTGACACCTTTTATTTTTAAAATGTGTTCTCAGCAGCTCCAATGTGCGCATGTGATAGCATAGTAATTATAGTTCAGTGTATCTCTTAGGAATAAGCTTCAAGGCTTATGGTAACAGCGTTTTTGATACTGTATGTACTGACTTCCTTTGCTATTAACCCTTTCGTGACAGGGTTAAAGTGCCTACATCGGAACACCTGTTCCAATGTAGACAAATTGAAACTACGCGATCGTGCATACGATCGCGAGATTTCAATTATTGGATCGCATCTGGGGGGCGTCCCTACAACCCTAGCAACGCCCTCCAGACCGCGATCAAGTCCTTGAAGCACAGAAGGCTTCAGGACAGCCGTTTGTTATGACGTTCTATTCCGTCATAACGGCTTTAAAGCCCAGTGTAAATATGACGGAATAGAACGGCATAACGGCGTTAAAGGGATATGAAACCCAAAATATTTAATTCATGGTTCAGACAGAGCATGAACTTTCTAATTTACTTCTGTTATCAATTTTTTTTCATCGTTCTCTTGGTATCTTTTATTGAAAAGCAGGGACATAAGCTCCGAAGCCTGCCCCTGTCTGGAGCACTATATGGCAGCAGTTTTGCAAGAATGTTATCCATATGCAAGAGCACTAGATGGTAGCACTATTTCCTGCCATTTAGTGCTCAGACGCCTACCTAGGTGTCTCTTCAGTAAAGAACATCATGTGAGCAAAGCAAATTTGATAATAGAAGTAAATTTGAATTAAAAATAAATAAAAAAATTGTATGTTCTATCTGAATCACAAAAGAAAATCTTGGTTTCATATCCCTTTGTAATATGCTGACCTTGCTTGGATTATATACAGGTAGCATAACATGATTTCTGTCAATCATGTAGTAATTTCATAGAGGACTTTTTACCTAATTTTTACATTGTAAATTTGTTTACTTCTAAAAAAAAATTCCCCCTCTGTTTTCAAGGTGGAACTATCCAGAAAATACATTGATTTTCACATGCAGAAATTTGGTTATCCACATCCCAATGTGGACTTTGTCCAAGGATATATTGAAGATCTCAGTGGTGCTAATTTAAAAGACAACAGCTATGATTTAATTATGTAGGTAACATTTTACTTGTGCATTTTACATTACATCTACATATCTATATTTTGTCTTAGCCTACTTTTTAATTCTTCTGTCTAGATCAGAATGTGAACTATGTTGTATTATCTTGCCATAGTGCTTAACTTATTTAAAGGGGAAGTAAATAGCTTGCAATTACATGACATTCTGTTGTCTTGCTATCGAATAACTTATCAGCCAAAGTCTAAATGTTTGTAAAAATAAAATAACATCCTTTTTTTTACTGCAATTGTTTGTCAATATCTAAACTGTAGGAACCAATCTGGGCTTTTGTCTGCTGACTATAAGGATGGTCACAGTCATTAAGTTAGTTTATCCTAATGTTAAAGTTTTCCTCTTGCTCATTTACTGTACCCACACTTATTATATACAGTTTTTTTTCTCGCCATTAAATGAACTTTCTAACGATACCATTATTTTCATCATATCTTCTCATTTACTATAAAAAATATAAAATATGGTGAAAAAAAACACACTTTTTATAACTTTGACCCCCAAAAAACACCCATGCTAAATAGTTTCTAAATTTTGTCATGAGTTTTTAGAAATACCCAATGTTTACATGTTCTTTGCTTTTTTTTGCAAGTTATAGGGCAATAAATACAAGTAGCACTTTGCTATTTCCAAACCATATATATATATATATATATATATATATTATTTTTTTAGTAGACAACCCAAAGTATCGATCTAGGCCCATTTTGGCATATTTCATGCCTCCATTTCACCGCCAAATGCGATCAAATAAAAAACAATTGTGCAATTATGGCACAGATGGATGTAAATGCTTCTCTGGGATCCCCTTTGTTCAGAAATAGCAGACATTACTTTTTGGTAATTAGAAGGCCGCTAAATGCTGCTACGCACCACACTTTTATTATGCCCAGCAGTGAAGGGGTTAATTAGGCAGCTTGTAGGGTTAATTTTAGCTTTAGTGTAGAGAACAGCCTCCCACCTGACACATCCCACCCCCTGATCCTTCCCTGACCCCTTTCAAACAGCTCTCTTCCCTTCCTCACCCCACAATTGTCACCCCCATATTAAGTACTGGCAGAAAGTCTGCCAGTGCTAAAACAAAAAGAGAGAGAGAGAGAGAGGCGTTAAGAGAATCTGCTGAAAAGCAGACTTGAAGTAAAAAGGTGCGTCATTGTGAACCTCATTTGCACAATGAGTTATTTTCTCTATATTTTGTGCGTAGTGGAGGATGTTAAACTCACCTTTTACCTCCCCCTAATTTTAAATGTTGATTTATTGTTATATATATATATATATATATTCTGCAGTGTAGGTTCACCCCTAACCCCCCAACCTCCACGATCCCTCCCCCAAACAGCTCTTTTAAGCTCCCCCAATTCCTATTTGTGGCCATCTTAGGTACTGGCAGCTATCTGCCAGTACCCAATTTCTGATCAAATTTGCCCTTTTTTTATTTTATTTTTTTTATAACCCAATTTTTCCATAGCGTAGCTGCCCCCCCCAATATCCTACCCCCCTCATTAAGTGACAGTTTTTGTAATACATAACCTGTACGTCCTTGGTCGTTAAGGGCTAAAAGTGTAAAGTGAATTGTTTTGCCGTTATCAACAATATTAATCTAAAGGTGTTTAACCCCTTAATGACAGAGGACGTACCAGGTACGTCATAGGAAAAAACTCCCTTAGTGACAATTGACGTACCTGGTACGTCCTCTGTTGTCTGAAGTGCTGGAAGCGATCACGATTGCTTCCAGCTGCTTCCAAGGGATTGTAGTGATGCCTCAATATTGAGGCATCACTGCAATTCCCTATTTTACATACCGATGCAGAAAGGGCCACTCTGCACGCGCACGCAAATTATGCCGAAAATGAAATAAAAAAAAAAAGACCAATGTGGAAGCAGGGGGATCTTAGCTCTTTAGTAAGGGATCTGGGAGGGGGAGGGATGTAGATCGTTTAGGGGGGCCAGCTACACTACAGAAAACAAATATTACATATAAAAAAGTAAAAAAAAAACTATTTTGGGGGGCAAATTGGGTACTGGCAGACAGCTGCCAGTACCCAAGATGGCGGCAAATAGTTAGAGGGGGAGGTTTAGAGAGATGTATTGGGGGGGATCAGGGAGGTTGTGGGGTAAGGGGGGATCCATCACTGCAGACTGTATGAAAAAATTAAAAAAAATAATAATAAATTATTTTTATTTCAGTACTGGCAGACTTTCTGCCAGTACTTAAGATGGCGATGACAATTGTGAGGTGGGGGAGGGAAGAGAGCTGTTTGAGGGGGGTCAGGGGGGGATCAGGGGGTGAGATGTGTCAGGTGGGAGGCTGATCTCTACGCTAAAGCTAAAAATTAACCCTACAAGCTACCTAATTAACCCCTTAACTGCTGGGCATATTACAAGTGTGGTGCGCAGCAGTATTAAACGGCCTTATTATTACCAAAAAGCAACGCCAAAGCCATATATGTCTGCTATTTCTGAACAAAGGGGATCCCAGAGAAGCATTTACAACCATTTGTGCCATAATTGCACAAGCTGTTTGTAAATAATTTCAGTGAGAAACCTAAAATTGTGAAAAATTTAAGTTTTTTTTTTTATTTGATCGTATTTGGCGGTGAAATGGTGGCATGAAATATACCAAAATGGGCCTAGATCAATACTTTGGGATGTCTTCTAAATATAAATATATACATGTCAAGGGATATTCAGGTATTCCTGAAAGATATCAGTGTTCCAATGTAACTAGCGCTAATTCTGGAAAAAAGTGGTTTTGAAATAGCAAAGCGCTACTTGTATTTATGGCCCTATAACTTGCAAAAAAAGCAAAGAACATGTAAACATTGGGTATTTCTAAACTCAGGACAAAATTTAGAAACTATTTAGAATGTTTTTTTTTTTGGTGGTTGTAGATGTGTAACAGATTTTGGGGGTCAAAGTTAGAAAAAGTGTGTTTTTTTTCATTTTTTTCCTCATATTTTACATTTTTTTATAGTAAATTATAAGATATGATGAAAATAATGGTATCTTTAGAAAGTCCATTTAATGGCGAGAAAAACGGTATATAATATGTATGGGTACAGTAAATGAGTAAGAGGAAAATTACATCTAAACACAAACACTGCAGAAATGTAAAAATAGCCATTGTCATTAAGGGTAAGAAAATTGAAAAATGGTCCGGTCATTAAGGGGTTAAAGCTGAAAACATAAAAATGAATGCACTCACTGGAGTCTTTAAAATATGATTAAAGCCAGCTCCCAGTAGTGCATTGCTGCTCAAAAGCTGATTTTAACTGTGTATAACCCCTTTGCTGTGGTTAAACACATGGTTATGTGCAAGGAACAGATTCTGTTCCATAGCAAAGCTTTTTCTTTTTTGTTCTTTTATTCCCTTTAATTCATGCTATAGACTGATATATTTGTTTACTGCAGATCTAACTGTGTGATAAATCTTTCGCCTGACAAAAGGAAAGTGCTGAATGAGGCATACAGAGTCTTAAAGGTACGCTTGTTGGGACTACAGCAATTTCTTACATATGCTAAAACATTTATGATACTTCACAGCACCTCTTTAATTTAATAATTAATTGAAAGTGATGCAGCATAACTGTAAAAAGCTGACAGGAAAATATTACCTGAGCATCTCTATGTATAAAAAAGGGAAGATATTTTATCTCACAATTTCCTCAGCTCACCAGAGTAAGTGCTGTATAAACATTTATACTTCAGCTGTTGTCCAGCTGCAGGTTTAAAAAAAATAAATAAAAATAAAAATGAAGAAATTAACAGCAGCCAATCGGCATCAGCAGTGCGGTGGTCATGAGCTCTTTTACTGTGATCTCATGAGATTTCACTTAAAGGACCAGTAAACACAGTAGATTTGCATAATCAACAAATGCAAGATAACAAGACAATGCAATAGCATTTACTCTGAATTTCAAATGAGTAGTAGATTTTTTTTCTAACAAATTTCAAAGTTATGTATATTTCCACTCCCCCTTGACCACGTGATAGCAGTCAGCCAATCACAAATGCATATACGTATAGTCTGTGAATTCTTGCACATGCTCAGTAGGAGCTGGTGACTCAAAAAGTGTAAATATAAAAGACTCTGCACATTTTTTTTTATGGAAGTAAATTGGAAAGTTGTTTAAAATGACATGCTGTATCTGAATCATGAAAATTTAATTTGACCTGAGTGTCCCTTTAACTCTCATGAGATTTCATAGTAAACTTCCTTAAACTAAATAGGGAAATAACATGAGTGTGCACAAAGCTCACTCCCTTGCAGGTACCGGGACAGACATACTGATTTGCTGCTTAAAGTTCTTTACAATGGGGTGTGAATACTTTGAGGTAAAATATCTTCCTTTTTTTACATAAAGATGTTCAGGTGATATTTTCTAGTCAGTTTTTTACAACTATGCTGCATCACTTTCAAGTGTTTAAACTTTTAGGTATCATGGCCCTTTAAGGATTCCAAACTTTATTAAAATCCTTTTTTAGTTTTATGAAATATCATGTGTTACATTGAAAATATCTGCTTACTCTGCTATATACTCTTATCTGTACTCACTGTACACATTTGTTTTAAAGGGATATGAAACCCAAAAAGTTTCCAATGTACTTCTATTATCAAATTTACTTCATACCTACCTATGGTATTCTTTGTTGAAGAGATACCTATGTAGGTTGGTAGAAAATAGACTTGTTCAATATAGCCATAAGTAGCAAAATTCATAATATTCTTTTTTTAAAATGATACATTCCAGCATTGGTTACTTAAAATTCCACCAGTATTTAATAAAGGAATGATTTGCTTTTAGTCCTAACACTGAGGATATTCCTTAACCAATAGGAGTTACTGTAAGACTATACTGCTTCAGTTTGAAGCCGCACTAAGGCCTAGATTTGGAGTTCGGGGTTAAAAGGGCTGTTAACGCTCCGCGGGCTTTTTTCTGGCCGCACCATAAATTTAACTCTGGTATCGAGAGTTAAAACAAATGCTGCGTTAGGCTCCAAAAAAGGAGCGTAGAGCATTTTTACCGCAAATGCAACTCTCGATACCAGAGTTGCTTACGGACGCGGCCGGCCTCAAAAACGTGCTCGTGCACGATTCTCCCATAGGAAACAATGGGACTGTTTGAGCTGAAAAAAAACCTAACACCTGCAAAAAAGCAGCGTTCAGCTCCTAACGCAGCCCCATTGTTTCCTATGGGGAAACACTTCCTACGTCTGCACCTAACACCCTAACATGTACCCCGAGTCTAAACACCCCTACCCTTACACTTATTAACCCCTAATCTGCCGCCCCCGCTATCGCTGACCCCTGCATATTATTATTAACCCCTAATCTGCCGCTCCGTAAAACGCCGCCACCTACGTTATCCCTATGTACCCCTAATCTGCTACCCCTAACACCGCCGCCCCCTATATTATATTTATTAACCCCTAATCTGCCCCCCACAACGTCGCCGACACCTACCTACACTTATTAACCCCTAATCTGCCGAGCGGACCTGAGCGCTACTATAATAAAGTTATTAACCCCTAATCCGCCTCACTAACCCTATCATAAATAGTATTAACCCCTAATCTGCCCTCCCTAACATCGCCGACACCTACCTTCAATTATTAACCCCTAAACTTCCGATCGGAGCTCACCGCTATTCTAATAAATGGATTAACCCCTAAAGCTAAGTCTAACCCTAACACTAACACCCCCCTAAGTTAAATATAATTTTTATCTAACGAAATAAATTAACTCTTATTAAATAACTTATTCCTATTTAAAGCTAAATACTTACCTGTAAAATAAATCCTAAT
Source organism: Bombina bombina (assembly GCF_027579735.1). Lineage (NCBI taxonomy): Eukaryota > Metazoa > Chordata > Amphibia > Anura > Bombinatoridae > Bombina > Bombina bombina. The sequence continues at coordinate 159,201,254 of NC_069507.1, read as the reverse complement.
ATAGCTACAATATAAATTATAATTATATTATAGCTATTTTAGGATTAATATTTATTTTACAGGCAACTTTGTATTTATTTTAACCAGGTACAATAGCTATTAAATAGTTAATAACTATTTAATAGTTACCTAGTTAAAATAATAACAAATTTACCTGTAAAATAAATCCTAACCTAAGTTATAATTAAACCTAACACTACCCTATCAATAAAATAATTAAATAAACTACCTACAATTACCTACAATTAACCTAACACTACACTATCAATAAATTAATTAAACACAATTGCTACAAATAAATACAATTAAATAAACTAGCTAAAGTACAAAAAATAAAAAAGAACTAAGTTACAGAAAATAAAAAAATATTTACAAACATAATAAAAATATTACAACAATTTTAAACTAATTACACCTACTCTAAGCCCCCTAATAAAATAACAAAGCCCCCCAAAATAATAAATTCCCTACCCTATTCTAAATTAAAAAAGTTACAAGCTCTTTTACCTTACCAGCCCTGAACAGGGCCCTTTGCGGGGCATGCCCCAAGAATTTCAGCTCTTTTGCCTGTAAAAAAAAACATACAATACCCCCCCCCAACATTACAACCCACCACCCACATACCCCTAATCTAACCCAAACCCCCCTTAAATAAACCTAACACTAAGCCCCTGAAGATCTTCCTACCTTGTCTTCACCATCCAGGTATCACCGATCCGTCCTGGCTCCAAGATCTTCATCCAACCCAAGCGGGGGTTGGCGATCCATAATCCGGTGCTCCAAAGTCTGAGTCCCATCAGCCAATCAGATTGAGCTTGCATTCTATTGGCTGATCGGAACAGCCAATAGAATGCGAGCTCAATCTGATTGGATCAGCCAATCGGATTGAACTTGATTCTGATTGGCTGATTCCATCAGCCAATCAGAAAATTCCTACCTTAATTCCGATTGGCTGATAGAATCCTATCAGCCAATCGGAATTCGAGGGACACCATCTTGGATGACGTCCCTTAAAGGAACCGTCATTAGTCGGGAGACATCGGAAGAAGAGGATGGATCCGCGTCGCCTGCTTCAAGATGGACCCGCTCCGCACCGGATGGAAGAAG